>NC_134357.1:383538437-383838437 GCF_048569485.1 Anomaloglossus baeobatrachus
GTTAATGATTGTTGTACGTATACCCTCTTTCACTTGTAAAGCGCCATGGAATAAATGGCGCTATAATAATAAATAATAATAATAATAATAATCTGCTGTCATTCTATTGCGATGAGAGATTTTATCTTGCATAGTAGACAGCTTGTTTCAATGGGTTTCAATGGAGATTGGCCACCAAAGCCTGGCCAAGTAAATACAGTACACTCGTTAACTCCTGAAATCCCAGTCAGCTCTCTCCAGCCATTGATTTCTATACAGTTGTTAGTATCTTCCATCCCTCCTTCTCCATCTCAGATCATAACTGATCTATTCTGATCAGTTCTGTGTACAATCTCCTCTAACGCCACCAACCGCCGAGTTGTCTTGCTTCTTCAAATGCCCTGTCATCTCTATATGTAAATATAGTGATTGCAGTATACACTTAAGAACAAACCACTGATAGCGTAATGTGTTGTAGAAAAATTTGTGCTGTGCTTTATAGTTCTAGCAATACTACAGAGCTGCTACTCCCCAGAACTGTCACTCAAGATTGAGTATCCGCCTTGCCAGAAACAAGGAAGTAAGGAGACTGTAGAGTTGTGAGCTACTCAAGAGATAATTTCAGAATAACCCTTTAAGCAAACGCAGCAAAAGTGTATATTTTCTTTCTAATTTGTGAACTACATCAAAAAGCTGTATCTTGTCTATTTGTATATGAAGGATATAAACTGTGTACAGTATATTACATTAAACATTAGATCGGACATTACACAGTCCCCTGGTCATAATCCGCTGATTCTTATAGATGAACTGATTGAGACACTGTTCATTTTGAGAGTTAACAGCTGTGCAGTGATGCCAGAAACATGGCTTATCTTTCACATAGTTTTCGATATTGCTGAAACGTGTCACCCACTGCCTTACTGTGGTCATATCCACTGCATTGTCTCCAGAAACCTTTAGGCTCTGTGCGCACTAGTGCATTTTACCCGCGGATTTACCCGCGGATTTGCCGCGGAAATTTCTTGAGAAATGTCTGCAATCTTTGTGCAGACATTTCCCAGCAAATTCCATGAGAAAAAAAAATAGCTGTGCGCACTGTGCGGATTTTTCTCAAGAAATTTCCTGGAGAAGAATTTCTCGAGAAAATTTCTTGAGAAAATGAGCATGTCCATTATTTCCGCAGGTAACCTGCGGATGTCGGCAGTACAACCTGCAAAATCCGCAGGGAACCACCCGCGGGAAAATCGCGGCAAATCCGCATGCGGATTTGGTGCGGATTTTTTCCGGAGGTCCGGAAATCTTTCACTCCCAGAAGTTTCTCAAGAAATTTTCTTGAGAAAATTCACATTTCTAGTGCGCACATAGCCTTAGCCAGCAATGATGGATTTCAATGTGCAATGGATATGCACAGCATTTTCATAGACTGTCGGATGACATCGAAATTACAGTATATTAGCAGGATGGTACTGCCTTTACTAAAACACCACCAACATTTGGCTTACACATTGTAAATCAACACAATAAAATAGTTATTACTTTCGGAGTAAATCATATGTAGAGATGAGCGAACCCTTTGAAGTTCGGGTTCTGCGGATTCAGCTAGACTTTAGATGAAGTTCAGTTCGGGACCTGAACTTGACCTGAACCCCATTGAAAATCACTGATTGGGCAGCTTGGTTCTCCTCTCACTTACAGCCAGCCATAAACAGATCACTTACGCGGGAGGGTGGGGTTAAAAGTTTGGACACACCTGTTCATCCATGGTTTTCATTATTCTTATTGACATATGCACATTTTAGATTGAGACTGAAAGCCGCAAAACCACAAAGGAAACACATATGGAAGCAGGGAGTAAAGAAACACATGTGACACAAACCAGAATTTGTGGTAAACCTTAGATTCCTCAAAGTGCTCCCCTTTTGGTCTGATAACTGGTTTACACACTCTTTATATTCTCTCAAGCAGCAATATCAGGTAGTCACCTGGAATGATGAATAGGTATGGCTCAACAAGAATTAATTTGTGGAATCACCAGCCTTCAGAAAGTGTTTTCAACTATCAAGTATGTTTTGCAGAGACTGTGTTGGTACACAGTTCCATACAGTGATGAGCCCTATAACACAACTATTCTAAGTTAGAATATACCAAGAACCTTTCAAGTAAGTAAAAAGAAATTACAGTCCTTCATAACTTTAACAGAAAGGTCAGTCAATCAAAAACATTGCTAGATACTTGAATGCATCCTCAAATGCAGTCATGAAAATCATCAAATATTATGACCTCCCCATGGAAGGAAGTCAAACAATTGCTTCTACTGCAGAGGATTGGTTCATCAGTGCTACCCTCCGAAACCACAGATTGACATGTACCTGAGATAACTGCCTTCCTAAATGATGCACAAACATCAAGTAGCACAAACACCTCAACATCATCTGTTCATAGGAGTCTGTGTGAAGCAGGCCTTTATGGTCCAATGACTGCAAAGAAGCCACTACTGAGGACTGCAAATACAAAGAGTCTTTTTTGGTCTAAAAAACACAAGGTCTAGACCAGGGGTCCCAAACACGCGGCCCGCGGGCCGCATGCGGCCCCTCAGGGTAGTTTGTGTGGCCCCCAGGCCCGTGCCCCTGTTCACTATCGCGGCAGGTGCAGGGGCCGCAGCCACTGTCTGCACTTTGTCAGATGAATGTGTTGCAGGCGCTGCGCTCTCGCGCCGGCAATACAATTATCTCACATAAATCACTGACAGTGACACTGCACCTGCCGCGATAGTGAACAGGGGCACGGGCCTGGGGGCCGCACGAAGCAGAGATGAGGGAGCGCGGGACAGGTGAGAAGAATGGTTTGTTTGTGTGTGTGTGTGTGTTGGACGTTAACCCCTTAGCGACCTATGACGTACTGGGTACGTTATGGCTCCCTGGTACTTAAGGACCCATGACGTATGCAGTACGTCATGGCAAAATCGCAGCCCCGGTGGCTACGATCACTGCAAATACCTTAGATTCGAGGAGGAGGGGACCTCAGGAGGGGTGGTGTCTCCTCCCCGGACCTACGGAGGCTGTGATAGGCTGACGAACGCCGCTCAGCCAATCACAGCCACTAATGTTTCAGCCATTGAAAATCGCTGAAACATTGAAATCCAGCCAAGATCAGGGCAGCTGTAGCCCTGATCATTGGCTGGAGCTGGGTGACCTGTGTTTCACCCGCCCCCAGCTCTGATTGGAGAGACCGGCCTTGTGACCGATCTCTCCAATCACTGTGGATCTGGAGCCGCAGACCACTCCTCTCAGCTTCACTCCGGCGTCTGTGGAAGGTGAGGGGAGCTGCGGACCCATTACTACAGGATGGGGACAAAGTGCGCACATTACTATGGGATGGGAACAAGGTGGGCACATGACTATAGAATAGGGACAAGGCTGGGGACATTACTATAGGATGGGGACGAGGTGAGCACATTACTATAGGATGGGGACTAGGATGGGCACAGTACTATATGATGGGGACATTACTACAAGGGGACAAGGATGGGGAACATTACTATAAGATGGGGACAAGGATGGAGACATTACTATAACATGGGGACAAGGATGGGGAACCTTACTTTAGGATGGGGACAAGGATGAGCACATTACTATAGGATGGGGACTAGGATGGGGTACAATACTACAAGGGGACAAGGATGAGCACATTACTGTGGGATGGGGCACAATACTGCAAGGGGACAAGGATGGGCACGTTACAACAATATGAGGAACATTACTAAAAGATGTTGGTCAAAATTTCTATATAGTGATAATTGTAAGACTATTAGTTACAAGAAAGGGATAAAATGTAAAAAAAAAAAAAAAAAAAGTTTATATTTAAACAAAGAATGTGCACGTTTGCTATAATGAACAAGTGAAAATGTTCAAAATCAGTGATCCCAAGGTTTGTAAAAAAAAAAAATTAAAATATATATATTATATATGGTACCAATAAAAATGTCACTTTGTCCTGCAAATAATGCGGCCCCCCAAATTATTTTTTTTCCTCTGTGCGGCCCATACACCCAGCCGAGTTTGAGACCCCTGGTCTAGACGTTAGATCTATGGAAATCTGTACTGTGGTGTGATAAGTCAAAATTTTAGATTTTTGGTAGGAAATCCATCACATTGTGAGATGCAGATAAGGTGAACGGATGGTTTCTACATATATGGTGCTCATCATGAAGAGGCAGTGCTGGAGACACTGTTGTTGATTTTTTCCAAATTTAAGTCACTCTTTACCAGCATTGCTGGTTTTGCAATGACATGCCATGTCATCTGGCTTACAATTTGTTTTACCATCATTTGTGTGGTTACAGGACAATGACACAAACACACTTCCAGGCTATGTAATGGTTTGTGAGCAAGAAAGCAAGGGATGGAGTGCTGAGTCTGATGATATGGCCTGCACAATCCCCCAACTCAACCCAATTGAGTTGGTTGGGCTTGAGTTGGACCGCAGACTGAATACAAAAGCATCCATCAAGTGCTCAGTAGCTTTAGAAACTCATTTAAGACTGTTGGAAGCCATTCCAGGCAACTTCCTGAGGAAGTTGCTGAAGAAAATGTCAGGGATGTTTAATGTCATCAGAGTTAAAAGGGAATACTTTGCGGAGCCTAAGGTTTACCACATATTCTGTTTTTTTTCTTTTCCTACCCTAATTGTCACATATTTAATGGTGGGCCAACTTCAGTTATAGGCATAACTATAGGAATCCTCCACTGTCAATTACCAAGTCTCTAGAGATGGGCGGACTCACAGAGAACCGGGACTAGCGGGTCCCTGTTATCTTTTTTTTTTTTTTTTTAAATCCGGTCTTGATCTGGAATCCAGTGCCCGTATAAGTCTATGGGGATCAGAAACCGGAGATTAAAAATGTTAGTAGAAGAGATGGGGAGATAGGAGCCTGCGCGGTATACTCACAAAACATCTGTCGCGGCGGCAAGCTGCTTCCAGGTCCCACATTTACTTCCGGAGCAACCTTCATTGCATATGCACTGCTTTCCTCGCCCATCAGTGCCTGTGATTGGTTGCAGTCAGCCATGCCCCCACACTGAGTAGCAGCATGTCTGCGTGTCAGCTGACTGCCTCCATTCACAGGCCCTATGGTCGTCTATATCGGAGGCCGGGGTTACACTGGAGTATGACATCTGATGTGAGAGCATCGCATGCAATATGCTAATGACCCTCGGCTGAGGCTCTGCTGCGAGCATGGTCCGAGTGTCATGTGACTGTGACCCGATCCTGCAATCGGATTATTATTATTATCTTTTGTTATAGTGCTGTCAATTCCATGGCGCTTTACATGTGAAAGGAGTATACATAATAGGGACAAGTACAATAATCATAAACAATACAAGGCACAAACTGGTACAGGAGGGTAGAGGATAGATGACACCTGTGGAGGAAAGGGCGGGATTAATCCCCCCATCGCCTCCATTGTCAGCCTGTGCATATATCGCACTGCACTTGGATAACATTCGAGTGCAGTTCGATGTTTCTCTGACACCGATAGACTTGTGCGGGTGCGAGTGATAGGAGACTTGCAGACAGGCCGGAGTCACACTTGCGAGAGACATACACGAGTCTCGCATCACATCACCCAGCACGGCCGTACGCTCTGCTGACAGGAGTGGGTAAGCTGCATGTATTTCTATGCATCTGACCCGCTCCTGTCAGCAGAGCAGATGGCCATGCCGGGTGATGCGATGCGAGACTTAGCGCGAATCTCTCACAAGTGTCTCACATAGTTTCACATAGGAGCTCCACGGAACGCTCGCTCTGTCTGCAATAAACTTTTCTACATCCATGATCTTTTCATCACTAATAAACTTTTCATTCTTGGCATCACAGAAACCTGGCTCACCCCCTCTGACACAGCCTCTCCTGCTGCACTTTCTTATTGCGGTCTCCAACTCTCTCACACCCCCCGCCCCAGTAACAAGCATGGTGGAGGAGTGGGTTTGCTCCTGTCCGACCAATGCTCCTTTACACCAATTTCACTACCACCCTCGGTCACTCTCCCCTCTTTTGAGGTGCACTCCGTACGACTCTACACCCCTTCCAACCTCCAACTGGCTGTCATTTATCGCCCCCCAGGGCCAGCCACTGCCTTTTTTGACCATTTCACCACCTGGCTACTACATTTCCTTCCCACCGACATCCCCACCATCATCATGGGTGACTTTAACATCCCCATTGACACTTCTCACTCATCTGTCTCTAAACTTCTAACACTCACTTCTTCCTTTGGCCTCACCCAGTGGTCCTCTGCAGGTACTCACAAAGATGGCTACACACTGGACCTCATCTTCACTCGTCTCTGTTCCCTATCTAACCTCTCTAACTCACCTCTCCCCCTATCTGACCACAACCTACTCACATTCTCTTCCCTCTCTTCTCCAAGTACACAACCCCCCCTCCACAATCTTTCACACCCCCGCAGAAATCTCAATCACCTTGACTTACATTCATTTTCTCAGTCTCTTTTCCCTCTTGCAGACATTGCTTCTTCACACAATGCAGATACTGCTGTTACTTTATATAACACCACCATCTCTGCAGCTCTCGAATCAGCTGCCCCTCTCACACACACCAAAACCCGCACAATCAACAGGCAACCCTGGCACACGAACCAGACTAAAGATTTGAGCCGGGCTTCCAGAATTGCTGAGCGCAGATGGAAGAGGTCTCATTTCACCGAGCACTTCGTTACATACAAACAAGCTCTCACCACTTTCAAGTCTGCACTCACTGCTGCAAAACAAACCTACTTCTCATCCCTCATATCCTCTCTATCCCACAACCCTAAACAGCTATTCAACACTTTCAACTCTCTCCTCTGTCCCCCGGCACCACCTCCATCTCCTCTCATCTCAGCTGAAGACTTTGCCTCTTTCTTCAAGCAGAAGATTGACAACATCAGAGCAAGCTTTGGCCCACAATCACCACAGCCACTCCTCACAACTACTCAGCCTTCTTCCTCAAAATCCAGCTTCTCAACCATGACAGAAGATCATATTTCCACTCTACTCTCAAGATCACATCTCACAACCTGCCTCCTCGATCCACTCCCATCTCACCTCATCCCCAATCTCACCACAGTCTTCATCCCAACCCTAACCCATCTCTTCAACCTATCATTAACAACTGGTGTATTTCCTTCATGCTTTAAACATGCCTCCATCACACCCATCCTCAAAAAGCCCTCCCTTGATCCTTCCTCTGTGTCAAACTATCGCCCCATATCACTTCTTCCTTATGCCTCAAAACTACTGGAACAGCATGTCCATCTTGAACTGTCCTCTTACCTCTCTTCCTGCTCCCTCTTTGACTGACTACAATCTGGCTTACGACCCTATCATTCCACTGAAACTGCCCTAACAAAAGTCACCAACGACCTACTAACCGCAAAATCCAAGCGACACTACTCTGTCCTCCTCCTTCTGGACCTGTCCTCTGCCTTTGACACAGTAGACCACTCCCTTCTACTACAAATTCTCTCGTCTCGGCATCACAGACTTGGCGCTATCTTGGATCTCCTCATACTTAACCGACCGAACTTTGAGTGTCTCCCACTCTCACACCACTTCCTCATCTCGCCCCTTATCTGTCGGGGTCCCCCAAGGTTCAGTTCTTGGACCCCTGCTGTTCTCCATCTACACCCTTGGCCTGGGACAGCTCATAGAGTCCCATGGCTTTCAGTATCATCTCTACGCTGATGATACGCAGATCTACCTCTCTGGACCTGACATCACCTCCCTACTAACCAGAATCCCACAATGTCTGTCTGCTATTTCATCCTTTTTCTCTGCCTGATTCTTAAAATTGAACATGAACAAAACAGAATTCATTGTCTTTCCCCCCCATCACTCAACTCCCCCACCTGACATATCCATCAATGTCAATGGCTGCCCATTCTCCCCGGTCCCTTGTGCTCGCTGCCTGGGAGTATTCCTAGACTCTGATCTCTCTTTCAAGCCACACATCCAAGCCCTCTTCACCTCCTGCCACCTCCAACTTAAAAATATTTCACGGATCCGAACACTCCTTTCCCAAGAAGCTGCAAAAACATTAGTACATGCCCTTATTATCTCCCGCCTGGATTATTGCAACCTCCTGCTCTGTGGCCTCCCTTCTAACAGTCTCGCACCCCTACAATCTATTCTAAACTATGCTGCCCGACTAATCCACCTTTCCCCCCCGCTACTCCCTAACCTCTCCTCTCTGCAAATCCCTTCACTGGCTTCCCATTGCCCAATGACTCCACTTCAAAACCTTAACCATGACCTACAAAGCCATCCACAACCTGTCTCCTCCTTACATCTCTGACCTAGTATCCCGGTACTTACCTGCACGTAACCTTCGATCCTCACAAGATCTCCTCCTCTGCTCCCCTATCATCTCCTCTTCCCACCATCGCATCCAAGATTTCTCCCGTGCCTCCCCCATTCTCTGGAATGCTCTGCCACAACACATCAGACTCTCGCCTACCTTGACGAGCTTCAAAAGGAACCTGAAGACCCACCTCTTCCGACAAGCCTACAACCTGCCTTAACTCTCAGTCTGATGCAGCGCCGCACAATCAGCTCTACCCTCACCTACTGTATCCTCACCTATCCCTTGTAGACTGTGAGCCCTCACGGGCAGGGACCTCTATCCTCCTGTACCTGTCTGTGTCTTGTATTGTTTATGATTATTGTACTTGCCCTATTATGTATACCCCTTTCACATGTAAAGTGCCATGGAATTGATGGCGCTGTAATAATAAATAATAATAATAATTATTATTATTATTATTATTAAGTGTCATTCCGGCCACAGTCGCTGCATGCTGCATCTCACAATTGTGAGTTTTTCCTCAACCCTAATCGGACTGAGGAAAAACTCACAGATATGAGATGCAGTATTGTCTTACGTGGGACCGAGTGCAATGCAAGATTTTCTCACTGCACTTGTGCGAGTCATACGTGTGACTCTACCCATACAGTAATAGTAAATAAATTAAAAAATTGGCGTAGGGTCCTTCCCATATTACAATACCCAGCACAGCTAAAGCCCACGGCCACAAGCTGCAACACCAGCCCTGTGATTATCTTGGCTGTGTGTCAAAGTAAGAGAAACTGCATGCAGGTTTTGTTTTTTTTTTTTAAACTATTTACTGTAAATAAATATTTAAAAAAAACAGCGTGCAATCCCCTTAATTTTGATACCCAGCCAAGATAAAGCCCAACAGCTGGCGGCTGCTATTCTCAGGCTGGGGAAGGCCATGGACTAGCAACCTGAAGATGATTGTTACATCCATTAGATGTGACAAGCCTGGCGCTTTACCCCTCTTTCTGTTGCCCTGGTGTGGTGGCAATCGGGGTAATAAGGGGTTAATAAGAGCTCACAGCTGCTACTAAGCTCTATATTAATGATGGCACAGGCATCTATGAGACACCCCCATCACTAATATTTAAGTGAAAGTGAATAAACACAGATACCGAAAAAATCCTTTATTTGGAATAAAAGACAAAAAGCACCCTCTTTCACCCCTTTATTAACCCCAAACACACCTGCAGGTCCGAATAAGCTACACGCGATCCCACGGCGATTCAGCTCTACTACATCTGAATCTCACAGCGAGCGCCATAGAGCATGACTGCCTCTGTGAGTGCAGACAGATAATGACTGAGCCGCGATGAGCGATGACATCACTGAAGTTATTTGCAGTCACAGCTGGAGATTCCCATGGACAGCCCCATCACTAATCTGTAAGTTAAAGTAAATAAACACCTTTATTTGGAATAAAATCTAAAAAACACCCTCTTTAATGACTTTATTAACCCCTAAACACCCCTGCAGTTCCGTTGTAATCCACACGAGGTCCCACGGTGATTCCAGCTCTGCTACATCTCACAGCGAGCAGCCATAGAGCATATAAAATGAGCAAAGATGAGCGGCCCAGGGAGGCCGCAGGAACAGTGTACAGCCGTGCAAGCAGTTTACAGCCGCGACTGAGCCTTGGTAAGTATAAAGCGCTTGCTTTATTCTTATTTTCTTTATTTTTCCTTTATTTATTTATGTATTTATTTATTTTAAATTTCTCGAGTTACGGATGAAACACCCGGGCAACTTTGAAAAAAATGCGCGGATCCGAACGTTTAGAGTCCGGGTTTGCCCATCACTACAAGTCACATCTGAAGCTTGTGTTAGCCATTGCAGCATAGCAGTGACATCATGAATCATCACAGGTTTGTAAAGTGATACATTCTACCCACCAACTACCCATAGCTATAGATATATACTAAATGCCCATCTGTGTGATAACCAATGAAGCATGAGGTAGAGAGAAAATAAATGTCATTAGATCATGAAAAAGGGAGGGTTTTCAGTGAACATGTCCAGCAGATTGCTGCAAAAATGTTACAATTTTCACATTACACAGAAGTGACATTATTAATCAAATCATTAATCAAATATTAGATATATAGCAAAATACTGCAAGTTTGATGGTGTTGGAAAGCTGCATTTGTAAATTTTGCATAGTGCTTTCTCTATATACACTGTGTGTACAAGATATCCACCAGCATACACAATGATATCCGTACCATGGAAGAATCGCGCAATTAGAGTGGCAGTTCTTTAACCACTGGGAATTCCTAACAATTTTATGATCCATGCAGCTTGTCACTGCAGAAAGAAAAGGTTTATCCTCGTACGTGTGACAGGGTCCCTCTTAGGAGTATAATTCAGCCGCAGGGGGAACAACGGAAACAGCAGCAGAGCCCTGAATCTCTGCCTGCAGATTTACAGCCCCCATTTTCTCTCTTTACTGGAAATACAATCAGGCAGTAATAGCCTGACACTGGAACACTAGCACAGCGCACCGAGGGCTGACAGAAAAGCAATGTCAACCAAAATCGAGGAGTTTATAAACGCGAACAAACCTCTACAGCAAATGCGATGAGAAGTCCATCAGTTACATGAACAGTTCCTGTGTTTTATTCCATACCTGCAAGCGGTTACTAGAAGACGCGGAGAGAGAAATACAGAAATATAAGATTCAGTAAACATGAAAAACTTTACCACGGTTCAATTGGAACATACATCGATAGTTTCTGGGGCTTTTTTGCAGCTTTTTTTATATTTTTTAAATGCAGAACAATACAGCATCAATTTTTAGATGTGTATTTTATGATGTCTCTAAACCAATGTCACTATTAGTTGTTTGGGTTTTTATTTTACCTAATCCTATGATGCTCTGTCCTTTTTTACCTTCTTAATTTAAATAAAAATGGCTAAAACCCATTCAGTTTACACAAGTAGCAATACATGCATTTTAACAAACCACTGAGATGGCAAATCCTAATTTGCACTCTCCAATGTTGAACACTAAATTGAGCTAACATTTCTTGGAAAAGCAAATATACTATTGTCAGGAAAAGCTATAGTCTAATCTATTTCTCCAGTACAACTAAATTTGTAACAGAAAAGCAATGGTGACAACCTGGATTTTAAAACCGTCGCATTTTATTCATATCTGAAATTATTCTAGCAGAAAAAGTCTCACAGATGCTGTAAGGGTCTGTGTGCACTGGGAAAATGTGTGTCTTAAGCAAAATCCGCTCCCTCTGGCAGAATTCCAAACCTGCAGCAAAACAAAACGCACCTAAAATCCATATGCAGTATTACCACGAATTTTCCACGATTTTGTCCCTGCGGTTTTCAACTATTTATCAATGGCAAAACCGCAGGCACCTGTGGAAAAAAAGTGACATGCTACTTCTTTTTGCTCCAGAAATTCTGCAGCAAAACCTGTAGGGAAAAAAATGCAGTGTGCGCACAGCATTTAGGATTTCTCATAGATTTTGCTGGGGAAGAACTGCATGAGCATTATGAACAAAAAATGCACCTTTCTGCCGCAAAACCGCAGCAAATCCACGGCAAAAAATGCAGTGTGTGCACAGGGTCTAACACTGCAGAGCTAAATGTGGGAAAGGCATTTTTCACTTGCAGTGACCTCTGTTTTTCTATATTGAGCTTACATTAGGAACTGTATATCACATGCTGATAGGAGGACCCAAGTTTGAAAGACAGTGCTCTTGATATTATTTTTAACTTATCTGTCAATAGGATATGTCTCAACATGGTCAGACACCTTAGCACGGGTAAAAGCAACATCCGATCTTCCGTTTTCAGTTTATTACATTGGTGAGCTATTGTTTTTGTCCAACAGATTTAATTGATATATTTAGATATTTTCTTGGCCATTTAGCAATTATTTAAACATTCACTTTTGGTAAATCAAAACAGTGAATCTTAGATCTCACAAGTGGATGCTAATACAGGTCGTAAAATGGGTTCAATGTAAAGGCCCTGTCACACACAGATATAAATCTGCGGCAGATCTGTGGTTGCAGTGAAATTGTGGACAATCAGTGCCAGGTTTGTGGCTGTGTACAAATGGAACAATATGTCCATGATTTCACTGCAACCACAGATCTGCCAAAGATTTATCTCTGTGTGTGACAGGGCCTTAAGTCTTTTAGACACTGCACAACTAGTGCTGTTCTTATAGGACTAATCCAACATCAGATTAGTAGCTAATGTACCATGTACAGGGAGATCTGGTGGATACGTTTTATGTAGATTACATACAAACCACAGGAGCCTTGTTGCCAATATACTGGAGATGTTACTTTGAAAAAAAAGACATTGGGGTAAGTAATAAAGTAATCTTGTGAAAAGAATCCTCTCCTCCTTTTCCTTCCTCAACAGACCCCCCACTAGAGGAAAGAGACAGTCTGTCCTGGGAGAACATCTTGAGATCATATCATGGTACCCAAATGGGAGACAATTACATGACAGTCGCTCACCAGAGCACAGTATTCACACAGCACCAGGCCGGTCATAAACATTTCCTCCTAGCTGTGTTTACAGCCCCCCATTCAGTTCCAGCTTTATCATTGTGGGGTGATAAATACCTCAGACTCACTCTGGGATATTCTCATTGCAGCTGGGACTCTACATACAAATCCAACTTCCTTTGAAGCATCCTAGAAACATGTACAGAAGAGTTGTCTGCCTGATAAAAAGCAGCATCCTGTACAGTTCAGTGGTGATCAGAAAATTATTTTCATAGACATATCTAGAGTGGATGTAAAACGTCTTCACACTCCTATTACAATGTCAAGTTTTTGTCATGTAAAAAAAAAAAAGAAAAAATCCTACTAGGAGGACCCTTTTCCACTTTTAATATCAGCCAAAATCTGTACAAAAACATTGAGAAACATACTGAAATCATTTTGAGGGGGAACATAAAAACAACACAAAATTATTGTATAGATCATAAAATTAAGCAATGTGTACTATTTAGTTGGTGTAAAATAAATCCAGTGAAGAATTGTGAAATGTACATACATAATTGGTGTCGGACTGGAGTGCCTAGGGCCCACAAGAGGAATTGATTCCACAGGGCCCTCCCTACTGCTACTCTACATAGACATTTTACCTGTTCATACTTCAGTCTCATGTGTGCATGAGACACAATACAGTGTATAAAGGGTGCTTTACACGCTGCGACATCGCTAACGATATATCGTCGGGGTCACGTCGTTATTGACGCACATCCGGCGCCGTTAGCGACATTGCAGCGTGTGACACTAAGGAGCGACGATCAACGATCGCAAAAGCGGCAAAAATCGTTGATCGTTCACACGTTGCTCCTTTTCATATCGTTGCTGCTGCAGGTACGATGTTGTTCATCGTTCCTGCGGCATCACACATCGCTATGTGTGACACTGCAGGAACGACGAACATCTCCTTACCTGCGTCCACTGGCAATGAGGAAGGAAGGAGGTGGGCGGCATGTTCCGGCCGCTCATCTCCGCCCCTGCTCTGCTATTGGGCGGCCGCTTAGTGACGCCGCAGTGACGTCGCTATGACGCTGAACGCACCTTCCCCTTGAGGGAGGGATTGTTCGGCGATCACAATGACGTTGCTGAAAAGGTATTTGCGTGTGACGCTGCTGTAGCAATAATGTTCGCTACGGCAGCGATCACCAAATGTCGCACGAACGACAGGGGCGGTTGCTATTGCACACGACATCACTAGCTATCGCTAGCGATGTCGCAGCGTGTAAAGCATTCTTAAGGCCTCATTCACACATCAGTACTTTTGATCAGTGTTTCATCAGTATTTGTATGCCAAACCAGGAGTGTCTCCAAAACACAGAACAGGTGCCAATGTTTCAATTAAGTTTTCTCTGTAAGTTCCATTCTTGGCTTTGGCATCCAAACACTCAGTGACCCACTACCAATGGCATCAGACCATGCAACTGCTATAGGGTCTATGGGCTGGTGGGGCCTGTGGACCCCAGCGGCTGCTTCAGCTGGATGTACCTTCAAGGCCGCGCATCCATCTGAAATGCTGTGCAGCACAAGATTTGTCTGGTCCCTACACTGCAATATGCCCTCCAATTAAGGATATGAATATTCACTGCTCCCACGCCCATAAATCCACTCACCTCTGCACTGAGGCCCTTGGCACTGGTGTCTAAAAGTGGATTGAATACTCAAAATGGTATTGTAACAGTGCTTTATACGGGGTACAGTAATCGGTTTCTCTAAAAGTTGTACATTAGTGCAGTTTTATCATCACCCTTTTATGACTGCTCTTTGAATACAACAAAGTTAGCCTTATCAACAGCTCTCTAAAGTCTTGGCTTTTGAAGCATAAAACTGCATCCTTCGTGGTAGATCATCCTAGAAAGACCACCATACAAGAGTAAAAAATGTTAGAAGGCAGCACTTCAAGATTGTTGCAAATTAGTGTATTAGTCTAACATAAGTTTTTACTACATTAGCCTTTCTCGATATAATTAAGATATGTGACTTCTACTATACTTGATTGCAGCGAGCTTGGAGTGCTGCCTCCTTTCTTAATATTTTAGCTCCAATGGGCTTTATCAGTATCTGCAGCTGTAAATAACTGATTGTTATACGACTGTGAAATATATTGATAATTAACTGAATGTGTTCTGGGACACAAAAGAAGCATTTGTATTAATATATAGATGTATTGATATATTTTATGTTCTGTAATATAAAAAGTACAAAAACTGTAATAAATTACATGGTTTCTCGAATAGAAAAGTCAGGTTGAATATATTCCAGTAATGTCCCTCATTATTTGTTCTCCTACATGATCATAGTGTGAAAGATGCCTTCCTACCTATCTATAATAACCTGGACTCCACAACCAGACTACCAAGGGCACACTCTAAAGATCAATCAGACCTCTTTACAATGTGCAGGGTTCAGAGTGAGGTCAAGCTCGGCCTGGATTTCCTGTCCATGGAGAGGAGAGGGTGTGTGGTGCTATAGGATGTGTGAGCTAGCCAGATTTCACTAACCTTTTCACACAGCTGGACAAAGAGCACAGTGAGAGGCAAGCAGGGCATGGAGAGGTCCACAGTTCAGTTATATCTTGATATTGGGCCATCACAAGCCTAGGGCATGTCTTTGCTAAAATCATGGCTTTGTAGAAAGGCCTCTGAAATACTGGAGCACACTGACCCTTGAAAGACAAAGCGCACACTTATACAGACCGCACACACCGTCATCAACGGTCTTAACTTCCCTGGGGATGACCTTAAGCTGCTCCAATGAGAATGTGTGACCTGGTCACTGATGTTTCGGCTATAATTAGAGTCATTTAATTTTTTGTTTTTGATACCACAATAAAATCAAACTGTTATATTGTACATTCCAGTATGATGCATCTTTCTTTATTGCCACGATTAACAATTATATATTCTTTTCATATAATTCCATACCTAAAGAACTCAATCTTTGCATTCTATCTCAGTGGCATATGTACATTATAAGCCCAGTATTCTTATGCTGATTGTGCATAGGAGAAAAACAGAAAATCAAATTACCCAAAAGAAATACTAGGGAACATAGAAAGAATACACACGTTCATGCAAATGTTGTTGAATTCAAACTTCTGACCCCAACCCTGCAAGACCTCAGCATTCAGCATTTTATCACCCATCCATGTATCCCCCTATAAGTAGCCACACATACTGGAATAAAAGGCTGTTTGCTAATGAATATGATACAACCTCCTCATGTGACCTTACTGTTTCCTTTTCTTCCTATAATTTGGGAATAAGTATTTTTGAAGAAGAAAATGTCATTAAGGTTAGAAAAATATGTACTGATTGTGGCGTGCTAATATTAAAGCACCACTCCAGCATTTTTTAACATTTTTTTTTTTTTCAACTGTGTAGTGGTGCTTTTAATTTAAGCTCCCTGTCACTACTCTTATACTCACCCTTTGGCATCATCACCTTTTATCGACGTTGCTCCTGTCCTGCAGGGCCATTTATGGCCGCAATGTCTGAATGGCCGGAAGCCAGAATTTACATTACAAGCTCTTAATACAAGTCTATGGGAGCCAGAATGCAGCTCTCATAGACTTACATTAAAAAGTGACCTCCGGCAAGCTCCATTAAACACTGGACTGAGTCTGCAGGTCACAAACTGTCTGAGATCAACAAGAGCAACAGTAATAGAAGATGAAGACGGGGGCATGTAAGTATTAGCGTGGTGTCAGTGAACTTAGATTAGAAGCACCACTCCAGCAGTGAAAAAAAATTCTGGAGTGTTGCTTAAACATGCCATTTAAAGTAAGAAGTATTACTTCAAATAATCTTTATTAGAGATTATCATTTTTAGGACTTTTTCTTTGAATTTGGTGATTTGATTATTGAGTAAGCAGAAAGCTATAACTTTACATGGGTTGACATCACTCAACTTATAATTATACATCGGTTTTGATTCCTCAAGAGTGAAGAAAAGCTCATTGTTGGAAGATGTGCCAAATTCAGTAACAAGTACACGCCACTTAATGAATCTGTTGTATTCATTATAACTGCTGTGCTCTGGAATAGACACAGTTATGAGCTTGGAGTAGATTTCTGCTATAATTTTCAGCACTTTCTTGCTTAAAGTACAGTAAGGCCCTGTGCGCACTTGCCGTTTTTTTGCCGCGGATTTCCTGCGGATTTGCTGCATGTTTCGCTGCAGAAAATGTTCATAACATCTCTGCAGTGATTCACCAGCAAATCCTATGGGAAAAAAAAATGCTGTGTTCACTAGGCGGATTTTGACAGCTGCATGTCTTGCTGCGGGAATCCCGCAGCAAAAACAATTGCATGTCACTTCTTTTCCGCAGGCAGCGGCGGGATTTCTCTCCATTGACTGTAATGTAATGGAGCTCCCGCAGGGAATAACGCAAGTAGCAAATTCTGTGCGTTTCACTGCGTTTTCCTGCGTTATTCCACGTTTTCGGGACATAATGTTCATCACTGCCCTGCATTTTGCAGGGAAGTGACGTCATTATGACAGGAAGAGGAACTTGAACAGAGAGTAAACAAATACATATCACACTGACACACAGACACAGACATATAGAATACACATAGAAATCAAAACGTACATACAAAAAAACAAAAGAAAAAAATGTGGCCTCCGTCGTATTTTTACTGTCCAGCCAAGGTACACACACAGCGGCGGCCCGGTATTCTCAGGCTGGGGAAGGCGAGGGCCAGGGTTAATGCCCCCCTCCCGCAGCCGAGAATATCAGCCCGCAGCTGCCCCGGGACTGTCGCATCCATTATGCGACAGTCCCGGAGTGTCCCCGGCTCTTCCAGATTGCTGTGATGCGGTGGCAATCCAGGTAATAAATAGTTAAATGGCAGCGGATCGCTGCCATTTAAGTCCAGGCTTAATCATGGTTGCGTCTATGAGACAGCTTTCATGATTAACCCGTAAGTAAAGTGAATAAACAAACATAACCGAAAAAACCTTTATTTTAAATAAAACACAAAAAATCCCCTCTTTCACCCCTTTATTAACCCCTCCCAATACACAGCTCCGGCGTAATCCACGCAGGTCCCACGAGGCTTGCATCCAGCCACGACTGACACACTGTACTAAATGCAGCCTCGTAAGGAGACTGCAGAGAGGTAACTACAGGTCATTTCTCACGGTCGGTAATATGAACACATTACAGCTCGCGAGAAATGCAGTGTGTCCTAACAGGGACTCTATCTATTGATTTGCCCTCTATCTATTGATTATCTATCTATCTATCCATTATCTATCTGTCTATCTATCCATCCATCTATCTATCCATTATCTATCGGTCTATCTATCTATCCATTATCTATGTATCTTTCTATCTATCTATCTCTCTCTCTATCTCAGAAGGAAATGACTTTTTTTTTTTCAAATTTTTTGCATTGAATGCATTAAAACACATGTACCAACCCACGGAAAAACCGCAACAAAACGCATGCGGATTTCAGTGTGGGTTTTTTGCGTTTTTTTCCGCGGGTGCGGAAATCTTTCAGAGCCTGAGGAATTTTCTTAGGAAAATTCCATTTTCTAGTGCGCACAGGGCCTAAATCTGTTGGCTAGCACATGGCTGATGCCACCTATAGCTACACCATACCCATTTTGTGTTTGTTTGTCTTTTAATTACATATATAGTGCTCACATAGAATGCCAAAAGTCGCAAGTGTAGCTTCCTAATATTGGCCACTGATGCGCTGTAGCAGTTGTGGCAGATCTGGCACATTGGTGGAACGGTGCTGGTGCTGGACTTTTTTTTATATATGTTATTATTTTCTATTGGGCACTATTGTATTTAAGCTTGTCGTCTTTAGAAGTGCACTGCGCATGCTCAGAAGAATCCTGCGGTTCCGACTATGCGCAGAATGCGTCTGAAGCCGACAAGCAAGCAACCAGATAACAAGGCTGCGGGAATGGCAAACGCACACGCGGGGGATCTCAATGAGCTGACGATGACATCGCTCATGTAAATCCATTGTATCACGCACACAGGGGCCTGATACCACGGAAAGCATGCAAACGCCCAGGGGACTAGAGCCTCTGATCATTTACATAGGGAACATGTAAGTAATAAAACAATTTTTTATACATTCATACTACACAATATTACAACACAGGGATGGGTAGGAAGGGGTTACTAGGCTACACACACCCTGCTTGTAGGTCAGAACGCATATGGGACCTGACAGGTTCCCTTTAACAGAAACCTTGTCAAAGTAGTGGACAATTCCTTTAATAATAGCAACCTCTTTATAGCATAGCCCACAACTATTAGGCTATGTGCACACATGTGCGTATTACATGCAGTTACGCAGCGTAACTGCATGCGTCCTGCGTCCCCTGCACAGTCTATGGAGATTGTGCAGGAGCCGTGCGCACGTGGCATAATAGAACGCAGCAATTCGGCTGCTGCCCGAATCGCTGCGTTCTAAGAAGTGACATGTCACTTCTTCCGTGCGGTTTGCTTGCTGTCTATAGGGAGAGGCAGCATGCAGAGCGCACGTTCTCTGCCGGCACCATGCGCTTCAGAACGCAGCTTTTCAGCTGCGCTCTGAAGCGCACCTTTTAGGTGCGGTGCAGAGCGCACACGTGCGCACATAGCCTTATTGGTGCTACGGCTCACGACTTTCCAAGCACTGGCTCAATTGTTTATATTGTGTTATTACGATATTGTCGGGATCAGACTACATTGTAATGTGTATTGGGGCCTCCTGGCTCTTCATGACAACTGAGGTAAGGGTTGGGCACTTTCCGTTTTAGAGGCTGACCCTTTTGTTATTTAGGAGATAAGTCACTGCTAGACCTGTTGGTCAGTGGCTTTCTCTTCTCATCCTTTTTGAAAACGCATAAACATTTTGCTGAGCGTTCTTGTATATATAGTAATCTAGCAAGATAGGTGTTGGCTGAAAAATCATTCAGCCAAGGACTCTGTTATGTGTATTGGGCCTTAATCTGCTGCCAGACACCTGACAGTGCCTTATCTCGCCTTGAAACAAATGCCCCTTTAAAACAGTAGATGGTCAGCAGATTCAAATGACCTCAATCTGTACACCCAGCTTTAAAGAGGTTGTCCTCTGCTTTCACATTGCTGGTCTATCCATTGATCCATTGATATTTTACATTGATTGGCCTACACGGCACCCCCGCCGATAAGCTGTTCTCGGTGCCGGTGACGGCAGCAAGCAGCCGGAAATGCTCAGTTCTGGAGCTGCCCCGTCTTCTCATAGTGGCCGTGGCCAGGTACTGCACAGCCACCTCCTATTCAGATGGGTTGTCCACTACTTTAACAAGGATAGGCCATCAATGTAAAAGTAGTGAACAACCCATTTAAGCTTTGTTCTTACATTGCAGTTTTTGTAGCGTTTCTATCAGTTCTTGCACATCCTTTGTTGTGTGAACACAAACTAACCTACACCCATTGAAGCACACTGCAGCAGTAGTTTGTAGGTAGAATAGATGAGCTTATGCTGAATGAAAGTTTAGTCTCCCCACTGATGGATATCTGTACTTATATGAGGTACATTCAGAGAACTGGTGTTTTCAGGTACAGCAGCAAACTAACACTAAAGACATCCAGTTCTATATTGCTGTTACTGAGAATTGCTGCAGCCTTTTTGTAAGATAATGTGGACACACATCAAATGATTACCACTGATGGCATCACTGACGCACAAGGCAGTTGTACTTTGGAAGCTTCATACCCTTCCCTCGGCATTCCTTTTCCTTTCTTAATTCACTGTCTAGTGGCTTTCTGATTGACTCAAATACCAATTAAAGTAAAATTTAATGGGAGAATATATTAACTCCCTGAGGTTTCCCTATCATCCATCACCTTTTTATAGCAAGAGCTGTGTGGAAGCTCATAACTTCATGCTGTGAATGTGATAATAAAGTGGGTGAGGAGGGGACCTGGATTTACTGCAAGGCTCTTCTGTTAGGTGTGTGGATTTACTACAATCCTTTCCTCTTTTTATATAGTGGGAGGTCATTCAATACACACACACACATACAAACACTTTGCGCTCACATTGCCAGAGAATAGGCATTTGATGAAGTGCTTTTATTCTGGAGCTTGGCTATTGCTGGAGGTGCATGTATCCTGCTCACCCAAAGAGCCATGGGTCACATCTATCTTTCACATGCTGGCAGCTCTAACACTAGATAAACTGACAATTCATCGGTATGATCGGGAGTTCTGATATATCATCAGCTGATTTACATCCACTAACAGCTTCTGTAGTAGGTGCTGCCATCATCATACATCTGCTGCACATGACACTCTACTGATATGATAGTCCGCATATAATGGTCCATGTCATAAAATGGACCGTGTTAAAAAAAGCAATTATACCGGGGCTTTTACAGCTAAAACGTATTGGAAAGTTATACAATGGAATACCTCCAAATATTAATATGCTTGTTATTCTTGGCATGATAACAGCAGTGTAACTATAGATATGATAGCGCTAACAAGTACAGTCTGAAAAAGTTAAATCTTTTCCATTAAACGGAATTTGTCAGCCGAATTTCACCCTCCATACTACCATATTTTCCAAAAATAATACACTGTCTTATACTTTTTTTGCCCCCCAAAAAAACACTAGGGCTTATTTTTGGAGGAGGTCTTATTCTTGGAGAAACATGGTTGGGTGTAAGTTTACCCCCCAAAAAAGCAGGCCCTCCTTCCCAGAAGACTCATACCAGACCCGGACGTCTGCGTGGCTCCCAGATCCTCCCTGTGATCTATAGCAAGCGTTCCCAGCAGCTGTGCTGCACAATGTCCTCTCCTGCTTCTGGCCGACACACTCACACACCGCAGATCACACACACACCGCAGATCACACACTCACTCATCACATCCAACGTTACAGAATGCTTCCAGCCGCAGGGAACGATGGGACTAATTCACGTGTTGCAAGTCCTGTATGCAAGCATTGCGGTAGGTCCTTGCGCTCCACCGCGCAACCTCTCAGGATTCTGCCGTTGAGAAGAAATCCGTGTCGCTGGATGTGGTGAGTGTGTGTGATCCGATGTTTGTGTGTGGAGGTGCGATCACTGCAGGTCCTCTGATCGGCGTCAGGGGAGTATGATTGTGGGATGTTCGCTGTCTATAATGAAGTATCCGGCAGTATTAATTTTTTTTAGCTGCATGGACACTTCATTATTGAACCGCGATTAGGGCTTATTTTCGGGGGAGGGCTTCTATTTAAGCCTTGCTCCGAAAATGCTGAAAATCCCTGCTAGGGCTTATTTTTGGGGGAGGTCTCATTTTTGGAAAAATAGGGTATTTATATGCACATGCAGCTTTTCCAAAGATGTTTTGCAATACCATTACATGGTCAGTCCATTCCTCTATTACTGATAAATTATTGTTTGAATTCATACACAAATGAGACTAAGATCTGTTTGTACGAAGCCTCTATTTCTCTAGCTCTGTCCTACCCAGCACAGCCTCCTCCTGCTTGACTGACAGCCTCTATATTTTGTGACTTCAGGAAAAGGAGCAGGAGGAGGCAGTGCTAGGCGGGGAGTAGAACTGGAGTGACAAAGACTTCAGATCTACAGCCTTGTTTGGATATCAATTCAAATACTGATTTCTCTGTAATAGAGGTACAGACTGGTCACGTGAAGCTATTGCTGGAGTTGTCTTTGAAAGAGCTACATATATATACAAATAGTTTGGAGGATGAAATCCTGCTTACAGATTCCTTTAATGGAAAAGAAAGCATTTTGCAGACTATACTTGTTTGTACAGGTCAGTGCCTTGATAATATTTGAATCACCTGCGCAATACTAAGGAAACCCAGAAAACATGATCTGTTGGGGGCTGTGTAGAAAGAAGTTTGGGAAGCACTTTTCTATGTGCTGTTAAGTTCTTTAGAAATTGGCGTTTTAATTAATATATAAATGAGGGAATAAAAGGGTTATCCAGTCTTAGGTTACAAGTCTGCATTCATTCTATGCAACTGCAGACTTGTGAATTCTCACAGCACTGTTAGGATTCTCTGGTGCCGGGAGCTGACAAGCGCATGACTTCAAGTATGTGATTTGCATACACGTGGTCATTTGCTAGCTCGACTAGACTCTTGTGGCTTCACTCAGTACAAGTGAATTGAGAGAGGCCAGGTACGTCTAGTCAAAATGAGGCTGAAAGAATTCAAATTGCATACCTGAGGTCAAATGATCACTCGCACCCATCACTGGTGAATCCTGACAGCAAGCACACTGTCTACTGTGAGGATTCACAAGTCTGAAGTCACAAAAAGTGACTGCAGACTTGTACTCCAAGGTCAGACAACCTCTTTAGGTGACAGAGCACTTCCCTATCCTCTGTGTCCTGAGGGTATTTCCAGACTTAGCCAGCTTCTTTAGCTTAAATGATTGCTCACGGTTTGTGGAATGTCAAGCCCACTCAAGGAACCAGACAGTCAGCTGAAAATAAAGCGAAAGAGGCTGGTGTAATGCACGGAAAAAACTTCAAGGGATGGGGGTGCAAAAGCTCGAGCAGTGATCTGACACACCCAGAGCATTTGACACCTTGTTGCATATGACTTAAGACCTAGGTTTGTGACTGCAACAACAAATAAAACATAAAAGGCTATGTGCGCACAGTGCGTGTTTCGCTGCGTTTTTGTGCTCAAAACTGCATGATTTTGCTTCCCCAGCAAAGTCTGAGTTTTCATTTTTGCTGTCCGCACACAACTTTTTTTTTAAGCTGCGTTTTTGAGCTTAAAAAAATGGACATGTCAATTCTTTCCTGCGTTTTTCGGCGTTTTCCCCCCATGCAATGCATTCGAAAAACGCAGAGATAAAAAAATGCGTTTTTGCCACGGGTGCGTTTTTATGCGGCCAAAAACGCACAAAAACGCAGCGTCAAAAAAACGCAGCATGCGCACATAGCCTAAAGGTGTGTATGGGTTTAGCTGTCAAAGACCTGCATTACCCTATATGGGACTTTGGAGAAGGGGCTGATCTTTCTCACTGATTCCCTTCAAATATGACAGTTTCAGTAGCAAATTATTAAATAATTATTAATTAAATTATTATTAAATTATCAGAAGACAGGAAGCAGCATCAACAAATAGTTAAAAAATAAAGTCCACTATTTTTGACTAATGATGCAGCAATTATGTTTCAGCCTTTAAAACATATATTAAAAATACAAACGTTCATATATAATATATGTTAATAAACACTTGTGTATAGACAGTGAAAGAGATCACAAAATCCCCATTCACATAGTAAGGAAAAGGTACATGCCGGTATAACTAGTAAAAAAGTTACATGTATAAAGAGTATGGACCTAATTCAGACTGCAAATTGATTAACTGGAGAGATATGATGCAGAGTATATATTCAAATAGTGTGCAGCTGTCCCATATATCCCTGTAATGTGGTCATGAGGCAAACCCCACATGGAAAGTAAGGAAAGGGTCCACAGAGTCACTGCAATAAATATATTAATAACGTCAGCATAAACTCTGTCACTGACCAAGCATAGTGTGCACCATACATGTAGATAAAGATGTCCTGCTTACGTATTGTTTCCCTGTGATACGGTGAGACGATCACAGGCCCTGACACGCGTTTCACGTGTGCTTCCTCAGTGAGCCACTTGAGGAAGCCTAATTCATTAGAGTATTTTTGGTGTAACTCACCTAAAAATGTTGCCAACGTTTTGCACATCTTGTAGCATGGGGCATGGCAAGGTCTGCCAACAAGTTCATCAAAATTTATGCCATGAATTAATGGGCACGACAGTGGTAAGAGGTGTGCATCTCTTAATTAATTATGCGCATATTACTCCAATGGTGCCTACCTGCTGATTGTGTATAAATAGGTAGGTGAGTGACATTACCCTTTGGATCATTAGTTGGTTCAATGAAGTTTTCAGCCCTGTGATACATACAGTGCGGCTGGTGGCTTCATTTTTCCTTATGAAGCTTTAAAAGAAGAGACTCTACATCTCTGCAGTGGACCATCCTTTCTTTTACACGTAGCTGCTATGGCTGCCTTGGAAGTGTAGGTTCTGTAGATATTGCAATATCCCAATTGTTGTTGTTTCACTCTGCATGGCATCATCAGCAACATGTTTGCATAGGGTGAGATCTGTAGAATTACGGAATACTTAGACTCTCACATCAGTTCCAAGTCGCCCTTATAACGAGCTCTTAAAGAGGGATGTACATTGCATATAGAGGAGTATAGAGTAGAAAGCCTGCATAGGTCTATTGCTGTTTTAATTTGTTAAATGTTACGAATCTGATTGGTGGCCCTAGGCATGGTATAGCTGGAGCCAGGGCAGACAGGTTAGGGGTCTATTCCCTATAGTTCAACCTCCTGCACATGGCTGTGCTGTGGCCCGATGGGAGGAAGAGTTGAACATCTTCACTGTGCTATAACGGAGCACGTTTAGAATATTTTGCCAGCATTGCTATAATAGGTTGGCTCAGGCGATATATTTTACTTTACCCCTTTTAGGATTTGTTTGTCCTTTGTATTCATGATGAATCCTCTACTGCAAAGGTATGAAATTAGTAGAGGGTCACTTATATGTATGTTATGGATATAGTGTTTGATATTAAAATGTATATTGTAATAAAAGCAGCATGATATGTGGCGTGCAGGTGGGTGCCATAACACTCAGTGCAGATTCCTGCACGATGGTTTAATAATGAAATAAAAACCACAAGATATGCATATAATATTGCACAAATATTAATAACGCATTCTAATTGCTTGTCCCAGTTTCTGCTGTATCCATAGTATAGATCTGACTTTTATTAGCAGAATGGCCTAGTGGTGCTGCTCCTCATTTGATGCAGCTGGGTGTGTAAACATGTCTCCGGTGAAAAATGAATTTCTCATGCGGTAAAATTGCTTATAAGTGCCAGCGTAATTAGGAAACGCTTTATGTTGTTATCATTAGTCATGCGTAACATCAATCTATTTAATCATGGCAAAGGGCATTAGTATTGAAACTTTGGTTTTACACACAACACAAGATGGCTGCCCCCATGAGTCTTATTTTGGGGTTTCCAATAAAAATCAGATTGCAGCTGTGGACATTAAGTGGGGGTGTTAGTGGAGGAGAGCACATTTTACTTATAATCAAAATTAAGTTACGGTGAGTATAGCTATTGTCTCCTTTAAAGTGCCAGCTGCATGGTAGTGAAAAGTTTCAAGACTTTAAGGCTATGTGCGCACTAGAAATGTGAAGTTTCTCAAGAAAATTTCTTGAGAAACTTCTGGGAGTGAAAGATTTCCGGACCTCCGGAAAAAATCCGCACCAAATCCGCATGCGGATTTGCCGCGGATTTGCCGCGGATTAGCCGCGAATTTGCCGCAATTTTCCCGTGGGTGGTTCCCTGTGGATTTTGCAGGCTGTACTGCCGAAATCCGCAGGGTACCTGCGGAAAAGAATTGACATGCTCATTTTCTCAAGAAATTTTCTCGAGAAATTCTTCTCAAGGAAATTTCTTGAGAAAAATCCGCACAGTGCGCACAGCTATTTTTTTTCTCATAGAATTTGCTGGGAAATGTCTGCACAAAGATTGCAGACATTTCTCAAGAAATTTCCGCGGCAAATCCGCGGGGTAAAACGCACTAGTGCGCACAGAGCCTTAGGCACAAGACCGGTTTTACAACAAGGGTTTGTTCATGTTTGTTAACTGAAAGAAGATCTATAACTTGCTTAAAAAATTGAGTGAAATATCTTGGAAAATCCCCGAGTCTGACAATATTTTTCATTTTTTGCTCTGTATTATTCCATTGCAGAGATATTAAAAGGGTTGTCCGGTCTAAATCCAAAAGTCTGCACTCTTTCTATTGATATGTTTACACGGTGCATTTTTGCTGTGTTTTTTTCTGCAGCTAAACCTGCTCTCTTGGCAGTAAAAAAAAAGCTGCTTTCAAAAATTCAGTACTGCTGCTTTTTATTTTTTGCTGCTTTTTTGGTGTGTCATTTGTCTACAGTACATGTAATAAAGTTAGCAGCTGTTGTGTTTCATCAGCATTTTTGTACGTTCTCATTGTTTTCAATGGTGAATAAAAGATGCAAAAATGCTGAAAGAATTGACAGCCTGCTTCTTTCAAAAACGCAGCAGTTTTTTTGCATTTCAGTCAGGAAAAACAGTAAGTGTGTGTGCATGAGATTTCTGAAATCCCATAGGTTTTACTGGTACTGTAAAACTCATGAAAAACGGCAGCAAAAACGCAAAGTGTGAACATAGCGTATGTGACTCCAGACATATTTATCCTAGGATTGTCCGATTTTAGAGATGGGAACAGCGGTCATGTGGCCTCGAGGATGCGATATGCAGACTCCTGGCGAGAATCCAACTAGATGGGCCCGGCCTCACTCAAATACACTTGCATTTAGCAAGGCTGCCCCCTCTAGTTGATTTTGACGATTAAGGCTACTTTCACACTACGTTTTTTTAACATGCATCTGTCGCGGGCGGAGGAGGGGACGCCGCGCTCTCCCACTGCTCGGGTCCGGCCGCTGCTGCTGCGGCTGCCGCTGCTCGGTGGTGGCTCAAGCGGTGTGCCGGATCCCGGGGAACTCGAGCGGCGCTCCTCGCCCGTGAGTGAAAGGGGTGTATTGGTGGTGGGGATTTGGTTATTGTCCGTGACGCCACCCACGGTTGTGGTGATTTTTGGTAACACCACCGCTGCTCTGTATGGGGATCCCGGGAGCGGTGACAGGGAGCAGCTGAGTTGTTAGTTCTCCCCTCCGTGGGTAGGGGTTGGTTGTCCCGGGGCCCAGTGATGGGGTGGAGGATGGGTGATGGCAGGCCGGGTGCGGGGCCTGGTGAGGTGCAGGGTTGCAGGGGCAGCGCTGTGCCGCACGGCACGGTGGTACTCACTCAGCCTGAGACGATGACACAGTTCTCGGTAAAACACACGGCTGGAAAGACGGTTCCCACGGACGGCTGCTGTTGCTTTTCCCCGGTAGTTAATGGTGACTGTCTCTTTCCCTGCACCTAGTACTTCTGTTGGTTCCAATGGGTTCCCACTGGTAACCCGCTCCCCGGCTTGGATATGGGCCGGAGGTGCCCCTCTTTGCCCGCAGGCGCTGGCCCTGAGAAACTGGTGCCTTGGCGGTGGCGGTGTCTCTCTCATACGGTTGGACTGTTGCCTTCAATCGGGACTTAGTTGTTTGGAAACCCGGAGGTCCCCTTCACTGACGGATTTGGCAAATTCACGGCGACTCCAAGCCTTGCCGGGATCCGAAAGGCCCCTGCCAATGGTGCTGGCTTCTCCTTGTGTACCGGTCCGGTACCGCCGGGCCACCGCCCGTCCACGGTCCTTACGGCAACTCCGATAGGCCACTCCTGCAGACGGTCACTGCCGTCTGCTAACCTTGCTGTCTCTGTCCGGGGCACACACCCGGACGCTCTCAGATAGTTGCTCCACTACCACTTCACTCCTCACACTCTCACGTCCAAAACTAATCTGCTCTCTTTTCCCGCCTCCAGGACTGTGATCTCCTCAGTGGGCGGGGCCAACCGCCTGGCCCACCCCCTGGTGTGAACATCAGCCCCTGGAGGAAGGCAACAAGGATTTTTGGGTCTAGCTTTGATGTGCCTAACCGGGGTGTAGGGTGTGGTGATGTCATTACCTGTGACCCCTGGCTTGTCCAGGGTGTCACACATCCTGAACGTTTTTGCAGCAAAAGCCGATCCAGTGCAAATACTTTTTAATTTCAATGCATTTGCAATGGCCACACGTTGACATGCGTTTGCATGTGGTATAGTGAGGATCCACAGAGTTGCAGTATTTTAACATTTTTCAAAAAACGCTACTTGTAGCGTCTTTGAGCTGCGTCCAAATACTGTGTCACTGGATCTTGACTATACCGCATGCAAACGCATGTGAACGCTGGCATGCTGATAGACAGGATCCTGTTGGGCAGAAACCAGCCTGGCATGATCACAGAGTCTCTCTCTCTCTGTCGGTCGGTGTCTCTCTCTCACCCCCTCTCTCATACTCACCGATCACGGACGCGGCGCTGCACGGCTGTCACACTGCTCTGGTGGCTTCTCTTTTGAAAATGCCAGCCGCTCATTATTCCTTCTCGTATTCCCTGCTTCCTCCGCCCACCGGCGCCTTTGGTTGCAGTCAGTCACGCCCCCATGCTGAGTGACAGCTGTCTCACTGCAACCAATCACAGCCACCGGTGGGCGGGTCTATATTGTGCAGTACAATAAATAAATGATTTTAAAAAAACAACGTGCAGTCCCCCCCAATTTTGATACCAGCCAAAGTAAAGCCACACGGCTGTAAGCTGGTATTCTCCAAAATATCAGCCAGCAGCCGCCCGGAATTGCCGCATCCGTTAGATGCAACAGTCCCAGGACTGTACCCGGCTCTTCCCGAATTGCGCTGGTGCGGTGGCAATCGGGGTAATTGGGAGTTAATGGCAGCCCAGACCTGCCACTAAGTCCTAGGTTAATCATGGCAGGCGTCTATGAGACACCCGCAATGATTAACCTGTAAGTGAAAGTAAATAAACACATACACCCAGTAGCGTAGCTAGCAGGGTGGCAGAGGGTGCCGCCGCCCCAGGCCCCGTGCTCAGAGGGGGCCCACCCGGAGCTGCAATACCATTACCTATATCAGCGTGCACAGCGCGCCGATATAGTAACCTCTGTGGCAGTGCGGAGGAGACATGATCTCCCTGCACTGCTGCGGATGACGGCGCACACGCAGGACACAGCGTGGTGACGTCATCGCACAGCGCCGGGTAGGGGCGGGGAGGCAATTGCCCCCCAGGCTGCTCTCCCAGCTATTATTAGAGGGCCGGCCGCCTGCTGCATAATGTCATTATAACACACATGGCTGCGCACAGTGAATTGCGTGCGGCCGTGTCTCATACTATGATGTGGCCGGGCACACTGACAGGCGCAGACAGTGCTGACCGCCGCATAGTAGAGGAGACTCGGCCGCTCACTGTGCGGCCATGTGTGTTATAATGACGTCATGCAGCGCGCGCTGCCTCCATCCAGCCGAGGAGCATCAGGCAAGATCCCAGTGGTTAGGAGCTGCCTGTGTAGTAGGCGTGACCAGCTTTGTTAGTGGGCGTGGCCATGTTTTTCCCGTCCACTATAATCATGCAGGCTTCGCCCCCCACCTCCCCCCCTGCGCCCCCCTGCACCACACATCTGGAGGTCTTACCTCGGTTCCCGCTTCTATCATAAAGAACTCCAGGACACCTGGAGTTTCTTTCTGTTATCAGCCGCGTTGCTGAGGCCCCGCCCCTTCTGATCACATGGGCGTGACGTCACCACAGGTCCTTTAGCCTAGAGGGATTTACCATCAAAGTCTGTGGCCGCACAAGAGAGAAGAAGTGTCCTCCAATCATCAAAAGTAAAAAGCCCCCCAGCATGTGAGTGTGTGTCTGGGTGTATAGGATTGTGTCTGTGTGTATGGATTTGTGTCTGAGTGTATAGGATTGTGTCTGTGTGTATAGGATTGTGTCTGTGTGTATCGGATTGTGTCTGAGTGTATCGGATTGTGTCTGTGTGTATCGGATTGTGTCTGTGTGTAACGGATTGTGTCTGTGTGTATAGGATTGTGTCTGTGTGTATCGGATTGTGTCTGAGTGTATCGGATTGTGTCTGTGTGTATCGGATTGTGTCTGTGTGTAACGGATTGTGTCTGTGTGTAACGGATTGTGTCTGTGTATAGGATTGTGTCTGTGTGTATAGGATTGTGTATGTGTATAGGATTGTGTATGTGTGTATGTGTACAAATGAGGCATTTTACCATGTAAAGGGCACAGTGGTGGCAGTAATATGTGGGGGGCACAGTGGTGGCATTAATATGTGGGGGGCACAGTGGGGGCATTATTATGTGGGGGCACAGAGGTGGCATTAATATGTGAAGGGCACAGTGGTGGCATTATTATGTGGAGGCATTACTATGTGGGGGCATTATTATGTGGAGGCACAGTGGTGACATTATTATGTGGAGGCATTACTATGTGGGGGCACAGTGGTGGCATTATTATGTGGAGGCACAGTAGTGGCATTATTATGTGGCGGCACAGTGGTGGCATTATTATGGGGGGGGCACAGTGGTGGCATTATTATGTGGGGGCAGAGTAGTGGCATTATTATGTGGAGGCACAGTGGGGGCATTATTATGTGGGAGGCACAGTGGGGGCATTATTATGTGGAGGCACAGTGGGGGCATTATTATGTGGGGGCAGAGTGGTGGAATAATGTGGGGGCACAGTGGGGGCATTATTATGTGGGGGACACAGTGGGGGCATTATTATGTGGAGGCACAGTGGTGGCATTACTATGTGGGGGCACAGTGAGGGCATTATGTGGGGGCACAGTGGTGGCATTACTATGTGGGGGCACAGTGGGGGCATTATGTGGGGGCACAGTGGTGGCATTACTATGTGGGGGCACAGTGGGGGCATTATGTGGGGGCACAGTGGTGGCATTACTATGTGGGAGCACAGTGGTGGCATTACTATGTGGGGGCACAGTGGGGGCATTACTATGTGGGGGCACAGTGGGGGCATTATGTGGGGGCACAGTGGTGGTATTACTATGTGTGGCAGTAAGAGTCGGTTTTTGTGCACACAGCAGGAGCAGTAATAGGGACACACACGGCAGCAGCGGCTCAGTATTGGGGTGACGGCAGGATGAGGAGTTTTTGCAGGTTGGGATTAGATAGGGTTCGGTGCCGGAAGTGTGAGGAGTCAAGTGTCTTTGTGGTAATTTCTGTAGATGAGTTGTGGCTGGAAGAAGTTGTCATGTCGGTCTGGGCCAGATGGAAAAGACGGAAAAGGTGAACAACTCCATGTGAATGAACGTCAGCAGTAAGTCACCATCTATAACTGCACTGTGATCTCTTGTATGTGCTGCAGCACCGATATCTACCACTATATAGTCACCATATAGCGGTAATATCAGTGTCATCTGCCGAGGTTCCACTATACCCACGATTAGTCTGCGCCATCATAGTTATCATAGTTACCTGGTAAGGGGCCCACTCAGATGTTTTGCCCCCCCCTGAGCTGAAACCCTAGCTACGCCACTGCATACACCCTAAAAAAATCTTTATTTGAAATAAAAGACAAAAAAACCACCCTCTTACACCACTTTATTAAAATTTCCAAATACCCCTCCAAGTCCGGTGTAATCCACACTAGGTCCCACGACGCATCCAGCTCTGCTATATAAATCTGACAGGAGCGGCAGTAAATTACCGCCGCTCCTGTAAGCTCCACGGAGCAGCTGAAGTGAGTTGCGCGATCAGCGGTGACGTCACTCACGTAGTGCCTGCGTGTGTGTGGTGATGATGGGTGCGGTCGTGCCGGTGTGTGCATTGATGATGGGGGTGGTAGTCTCTCTCTCTCTCTCTCTCTTTCTGTCTGTCTCTCTCTGTCTGGTTCAGTTCCCTTCACTCCCGATCACATGACTCCAATACCCGCCCACAATTTCAAGTGACAGGATCCTGTAAAATAACACATGCGTTTGCATGCGTTTCTCTTTGGAAAAACAGGATCCGCTTTTGCAGCAAACAAACGTTCAGGACGCATGATAAAAAAACGTAGTGTGAAAGTAGCCTAAGCTATGAGACCTCGTTTTCTGCATGGCGAGCTGCGGGGTTTATTGATACCAATTGAGTACATAAAACATTTTCTGTTGCATCATTTTGTGGAGAAATGGTGACCAAAAACATGAAATCCTGGTATTTTGGCTTTTGGTCTCTTTTTGGCTTTTATTGTACGAGTCAATTTTATATTTTGATTGACCACACTTTTATGGATGCAACAATACCAAACCTCTTCATTTTCTTTAAAAAAAAAAAAAATCTTTCTTTATTTTTAATGGGGGGGGCAATAGATGATTCAAATTTTATGTAAAAATGTATTTTTAAAAGCTTCCTTTTTCTTTTTTTTGTATTGCTGCATGTTGAGAGCTATAACCTGTTCACTTTTCTGACTGCACCTATATACGGTATATACAGTCATATGAAAAAGTTTGGGCACCCCTATGAATGTTAACCTTTTTTCTTTATAACAATTTGGGTTTTTGCAACAGCTATTTCAGTTTCATATATCTAATAACTGATGGACTCATTAATATTTCTGGATTGAAATGAGGTTTATTGTACTAACAGAAAATGTGCAATCCGCATTTAAACAAAATTTGACCGGTGCAAAAGTATGGGCACCTCAACATAAAAGTGACATTAATATTTTGTAGATCCTCCTTTTGCAAAAATAACAGCCTCTAGTCGCTTCCTGTAGCTTTTAATGAGTTCCTGGATCCTAGATGAAGGTATATTTGACCATTCCTGTTTGCAAAACAATTCCAGTTCAGTTAAGTTTGATGGTCGCCGAGCATGGACAGCACGCTTCAAATCATCCCACAGATTTTCAATGATATTCAGGTCTGGGGACTGGGATGGCCATTCCAGAACATTGTAATTGTTCCTCTGCATGAATGCCTGAGTAGATTTGGAGCTGTGTTTTGGATCATTGTCTTGCTGAAATATCCATCCCCTGTGTAACTTCAACTTCGTCACTGATTCTTGCACATTATTGTCAAGAATCTGCTGATACTGAGTTGAATCCATGCGACCCTCAACTTTAACAAGATTCCCGGTGCCGGCATTGGCCACACAGCCCCAAAGCATGATGGAACCTCCACCAAATTTTACTGTGGGTAGCAAGTGCTTTTCTTGGAATGCCGTGGTTTTTTTTGCCTCCATGCATAACGCCTTTTTGTATGACCAAACAAGTCAATCTTTGTTTCATCAGTTTACAGGACCTTCTTCCAAAATGTTACTGCGTTGTCCAAATGTGCTTTTGCATATCTCAGGCGACTCTGTTTGTGGCGTGCTTGCAGAAACTGCTTCTTTCGCATCACTCTCCCATACAGCTTCTCCTAGTGCAAAGTGCGCTGTATTGTTGACTGATGCACATTGACACCATCTGCAGCAAGATGAAGCTGCAGGTCTTTGGAGGTGGTCTGTGAATTGTCCTTGACTGTTCTCACCATTCTTCTCTGCCTTTCTGATATTTTTCTTGGCCTGCCACTTCTGGGCTTAACAAGAACTTTACCTGTGTTCTTCCATTTCCTTACTATGTTCCTCACAGTGGGAACTGACAGTTTAAATCTCTGAGACAACTTTTTGTATCCTTCCCCTGAACAACTATGTTGAATAATCTTTGTTTTCAGATCATTTGAGAGTTGTTTTGAGGAGCCCATGATGCCACTCTTCATAGGAGATTCAAATAGGAGAACTACTTGCAAGTGGCCACCTTAAATACCTTTTCTCATGATTGGATACACCTGCCTATGAAGTTCAAAGCTCAATGAGGTTACAAAACCAATTTAGTGCTTTAGTAAGTCAGTAAAAAGTAGTTAGGAGTGTTCAAATCAAGAAATTGATAAGGGTACCCATACTTTTGCACCGGTCAAATTTTGTTTAAATGCAGATTGCACATGTTCTGTTAGTACAATAAACCTCATTTCAATCAATAAATATTACTGAGTCCATCAGTTATTAGATATATGAAACTGAAATAGCTGTTGCAAAAACCCAAATTGTTATAAAGAAAAAAGGTTAACATTAATAGGGGTGCCCAAACTTTTTCATATGACTGTAGCTAGGAGTTCAGCTCATTCGGAATGAAACAACTGAGTGGGCCCCTAACCTGGTAACCCTGAATTTAAAACAACAGTGGCGCACCCTAATTGTGGATATAGGAGAACCTTAATAGATGCTATTACAGAAAATAAATCTCTATTCCAAAACTACCACTGATATTACCACCAAATGGTGACCATATAGTAGTAGATACCAGACCTGCAGAAAATGTAAAAGATTACAGTACAGTTATAGATAGTGGCTTACAGCTTTCTGATGGGGTTGTTTACTTTTCCAGTCTTTTCCATCTGGCCCAAATAGACTTGACTCCTTCTCCAGCCATGGATCATCTGCAGAGTTTACATTAGACACCTTTGACTTCTCACATTTCCGTCACCATCTATTCCCAACCTACACAAACTCATCATCCTGTTGTCACCCCAATGCAAAGCTGCTGCTGCTTTATGTGACTTTATTGCCGCACAAAAGCAGTGCACCAAAGAGCCCTACATAATAATGCCCACACTGTGCCCCTTACAGAGTAAGATGCCTCCTTTTTGTCCACTAGGTTGTAAAATTGCCGTGTGCAAATATCCTAGAAAAGAGCTCCCACATTTTGCCTAGAAAATAGTAATGCCTCAGTTTACCTTTGACATTTACAATAACATGGGCGCCCCTATAACAATAATGTTTCTTAAGTGCCCACTTAACATTTGTCAATGTGTCCTGAGTCCCCTCCATGTACAAATCCCCTATATACAGTATGATGGTCCCGTAGCTCCCCTAGACACATTATGGTTCCCCAACACCTCATGGTTCCCCAACACCTCCCCTATATACAGTACGATAATAAATATTAATCTTATTTATATAGCTGCAACATATTCTGCAAGACTTTAATGCCTTTATTGCTCAATTGTACAAAGTAACAAAGTTCAACAGTTACAGGAGCAGTGAGGATCCTGCTCCCAAGCTTACAATCTATAAGGAAATGGGGTTTGATACAATAGGTAGAAAGTGCTTGTCATGCATGGTGCAGCCACCATTATAATAAATAGGTGTTTTCATATAAAGCTGTATGAGATAGTCATCAGCCAGTATCTAAGCACAGTTACCATGTGCTATTGGGTGCATAGAGGATGTGTAGACAAATTAATTTGAGTAACCAGATTCTGAGAAAAAATTAGAAATTAGATTTCAATCAGGAAAGTGATGTGTTTTTAGAGCACGCTTAAAAATGTTCGAGGTAGGTATTAATCGCATCATGTGGGGTATTACACAAGATAAGTCTGGTAAAAGATGCCCAAGGAATGTGACCTGGTATGGAGCTACACATGCTAAAGTGTGATGACGGCAGCAGGGGAACAAGAGCTATGTAGAGCTGGATGTCCCAGAGGAGTGGACCACTCATACTGTGGACACATAGCCCTGGCTGGATGGCTTCTTAGCTCTCACAGGTGCATCATTTACATGGCACCAGTTGGCATTACAAGAACTCTATACTCAACATTAGCTTCAATGTTATGCCATTTTTGGTTTGACAGGTATGAGCTACTTTACGTTATTCCCACACTTTTATAACACATATTAGTACTTTTTTTTAGCTTCCTATCATATTGTCCCACTGTGCACTTGGTTCAATTATGAGTCCTTTTGGGGAAAATTATTGTACAACGCCTCTATATATGTTGCAACTATTTAAGCAACAGACACAATGCCTTTAGACCTGTGGATAATTTCTATATAAATAAAATACATGTATATGAAGTTTATCTAAGGTTTAAATTTGAGTTGAAAAAGTGGGCAGGGAGTAATGAAAAGTTTTATTTTTTCTTGGCATAATTTCATTTTTTAACACTTGGCTGTTGCAGTTTTCCATACATTTTCTAGTTGCTCAAACGAGACTGTGTGAGAATTGAGGCACTTCGTAGATTTTTTTGCGTATTACAATCAAACACAAGTCTGTGGAAACTTGTCATAAGAGAAAGCGTTCGCCTGATAATATCGCCAGGGGATGGAAGAGAGGAATTTATTAACTGCTCCATGTCAGGTATGATCAGCAGGATTACAAAAATCAATGGCACACTGTATTATTACTCCTGTTCTCAATGGTACAAGCCAGATCAATGAGTAGACAAGTTATTGAAATTGAACTAATCGATGCAACATGGTTTATCCCAGCAATACATCGCCTGCACACAGCCAACCTTTATTTAAATAAAGCTTGTGAATTGATCTTCGTCTTTTATGACAGCAATTTGTAGGGCTGTGTTAAGAAATAGTATACACATACAATATGTACAATACACATAACAATACACATATTACATATACACAATACACAATAACAATACACATAAATATTCTATGTGTGTTGTTAATAATTTTAGCTAATGCGAAAACCTGTATTTTTGTCTCCATATAAATTTAGGCTAAACATTGATGTCCGAGACACAGGCTGTGTACACAGGTCTCCTGACTCAAATTCAGCAGCCTCAAAGCCATATATGATGCTGTTGAGTTCGAGTTGTGAGACCCTTAGGGTATGTACACACATCAGGTTTTTGCTGTGCGGCACAATCCGGTGCCTTGCGGGAAAAAAAAAAATCCGTTTTTTTTTTTGCCGCCGGGTGCGTTTTTTTCTCATAGACTTTCATTAGTGCCGGATTGTGCCGCACGTACTTGCGTTTGATCCGTTTTTTTGCCGTATGCGGCAAAAATCATCACTCCGGCGGTCGCACAGGACGCAGAGAGGAACATTTTTTGCCAGCGGCAAAAAACTGCATAGCGCCGGATGCGGCGCTGTGCGGCATGGTGCATAATGAAAGTCTATGCGCCCGGATTCGTTGCCATGCGCCAATTGCCGGAAGCATGTACCGGATCCGGTTTTTACTTCTGAGCATGCCCAGAAGTGATATAAATTCATTGCTTGTCAGAAAATCAATCACTCACTCACTCACTCACTGACTCACTCACTGGCTCACTGACTCATTCACTCACTCTCACCCACTTACCAGCACGGCGCTGCATGGCTGTCACAAAGCGCTGGCGGCTTCTCCTGATTTGAAAATGCCGGCCGCCCATTATTCAATCTCGTATTCACGGCTTCCCCCGCCCACCGGCGCCTATGATTGGTTGCAGGCAGACACGCCCCCATGCTGAGTGACAGCTGTCTCACTGCAGCAATTACAGTTGCCGGTGGGCGGGTCTATATCTTGCAGTAAAATAAATAAATAATTAAAAAGAAAAAAATGGCGTGCAGTCCCCCCCAATTTTGATACCAGCCAAGATAAAGCCACACGGCTGAAGGCTGGAATTCTCAGGATGGGGAGCCCCACATTATGGGGAGCCCCCCTGAAGAAGCGGTGTGAAACGTGCGTTGGAGTGTGAGGTGTGGAAGCTGGTTGTACGGTCTAATATGGCTACAGGGCTGGTATATGAATTATAGGGGGGTAGTCTAATGATGCGGTTGTATTAAGTATTTTACTGTTATGAAGGCAAGAATTTGACTGCATCATTACTCTAATGTTTATACACTGGTGATTGTTTAATTACTATTTGATTTCCCATATGCTTTAACTTTTCATTATACTAATGTATGACCTGCCTTCCCTGCCTATGGGCTTTTATGTAGGTTTTTAATTTGTATTTTTGTCATGAATGTTTTTAGAAAATGTGCCATCAATAAAAAACTTCCTTTAACTGGTTGTATAGTGGTTTATTGAAGATTATTTTAGTAGCCATTAGATTAGAGCAGTGTTTCCCAAACTCCAGTCCCCAGGACACCCCAACAGATCATATTTCAGAATTTCCATAGTATTGCACAAATGAGAGAACCTGTGGCATTTTCTGATGGCTTGATAATAATTTCATCACCTGGGCAATACAGATGAAATCCTGAAACATGATCTGTTGAGGGGCCATGAAGACTGGAGTTTAGGAAACCCTGGATTAGAGTGACAATACCAGATCACGTGGAGAAGATGTATACGCATGTTGCATTGCAATGCCCGACTTTTCTCAAAGTATGCACATGCAATCACAACAACATTTTTTTAAATGTTTTATCTATGATTGTAATTTCACAGATAATGATCTGAAGAAATGGAAATCTCTCGCAATGATCTCTATATTAATATTTTACTTGACTTTAGTTACACAAATATAGACCGTTCATATTTTCTTGATATATCTATCTCATATCTGTATGATACATGCCTATGTCTTATTTATATATTGTTTTGTGAGACCAATATACTGGTCCGAAATATAACTTTGTAAATCTCTGTGTATTACCGTATTTTTCGGACTATAAGACGCACCGGACTATAAGACGCACCCTGGTTTTAGAGGAGGAAAATGGGAAAATAAAACTTTAAGCAAAAAATGTAGTCATGACACACTGTTATGGGGCGAGGATCTGCTGCTGACACTGTTATGGGGGTAATGTCCCCAAATTCTCTACTAAGGTACCCCATCCTGGTAATGATCCTCTTGCCTTGTATATGATCCTGCTCTAAACCCCCATCCTGCTCCTATACCAGCATCCTGCTCATATTCCCTCATCCTGCTCATATACTCCCATCCTGTTCATATACCCCATCCTGTTCATATACCCCGATCCTATTGATATACCCCCATCCTATTGGTATACCCCCCATCCATCCTGCTCATATTCCCCCATCCATCCTGTTCATATACTCCCATCCTGTTCATATACCCCCATCCTGTTCATATACCCCCATCCTGCCTGCTCATATACTCCCATCCTGTTCATATACCCCCATCCTGTTCATATACCCCCATCCTGTTCATATACCCCCCATCCTGTTCACATACCCCCCATCCTGTTCATATACCCCCATCCTGCCTGCTCATATACTCCCATCCTGCTATATGCCCCCATCGTGCTCATATACCATCCTGGTATATGGCCTGTATCCTATAGCACAGAGAAAAAAATAAACGTTTATACTCACCTTTTCCTCACTCCCTCCAGCACCGATCATCTTCCTCTCTGCGCCACTGACCTGTGTGTGTGGAGCCGTTCCCCTGCTGCATCGCGATGTCTTCCTGTCTGTGCCGATCAGCTGACCAGCTCAGCACAGATCAGCTGACCGGCACAGACAGAAAGACATCGCGTGCAGCAGGGGGGCGGCTCCACACACGGGGACGGGTGAGTGTACTGATTCACTGCACCCCGCGCTGGTAATGACGCGCGGGGGGCAGTGAATACAGCCGCACATGATCACTCCAGGCTGTAATTGCCAAGGGTGATCATGCGGCCGGCTCTTTGCTATGCGCGCGTCCCCGCTCGTCCTCCCGCCCACCTGTCAGCGCCGGCTTCTGCACTGAGAGATGGGCGGGAGGATGGGCGTGCATATGTAATGAGCGGGCCCACGTGGTCACGGCAGGCGCTGCTGCTGCCTGCTCGTGCCCCCGATGACCCGCAGCACCCTCATTCCCAGCCGCAGCCCTATAGTCAGACCATAAGAATATCCATTGGTTTCATAAATTACTCTCTTGAAAGCTGAAACCCTCCCAAATTTGGTTTAGGTTATGAAAATAAAGTTGCTGCAAAGCTGAAATATTGATCATTTAATGAACACAGAAAGGTCAGATTTTGGCAAGACAAAAGTTTTGTCGCCTTGTCATATAATGCACCCAATCCTAGTTTACATCCTCACATGTGCTCACTAAATGACCGGTTAATTAGTGGGTGTGTATAAAAAGAAAACCCAGCACCCCAGATCCTCACTTGAACTGCAACTTGACCTCTGACAACATGCTAAAAATCCACCCTGCAACCAAAGCCTTGATTATCAAGAGGCTGAAGACCAGATCCACTGCACAGGTGGCTGGCACCTTTTAATCTGTCTCAGCGTCAAGTAGAAAGAATTAAAAAAAAGATTTGAAGAGACTGGAGATGTTTTTGACAAGCCCAGGTCCGGCAGACCCCGCAAGACAACTGCTCAGGAGGAACGTTTGTTGGTTAGAAAATCCAAAGCCAGCCCCTCTTTCACTGCAGCAGAGCTCCAAAAGGCCTGGTCAGCTCAAGTCCCTGTGTCAACTAGAACAGTTTGTAGGATTCTGTCTCGAAATGGCCTCCATGGTCGAATCAGTGCCCAGAAGCCAGCACTAAACAAAAAGCAATTAAAAAAAACGTGTAGCATTTGCCAAGTCCCACAGCCTGCTAAACAGATGGATGCTGGAAAAGTGGCAGAAGGTGGATTTCTCTGGTGAATCTACAGTTGAATTACACCAAAGCCGCCACAAATACTGCAGGACACCTACTGGAGCCCGTATGGATCCAGAAAACAGTTACGTTTGATGGTGGAAAGATTATGGTCTGGGGTTACAGTCAGTATGGGAGTGTGCAAAACATTTGCAAGATGGAAGGCAATATCAATAGCCTAAAATATCAAGAAGTATTAGCTACCTCTTACATTTCCAATCATAAAAGGGGTCAAATTCTGCAGCAGTATGGTGCTCCATCTCATACATCCATCTCTACAACAAAGTTCCTCTTGGCAAAGAAGATCAAGGTGCTAAAGGAGTGGCCAGCTCATTCACCAGACATGAACATCATTGACCATGTTTGGGGTAGGATGAAAGAGAAAGCTTGGAAGACAAAACCAAAGAATCTAGATGAACTCTGGGAGGCATGTAAGACTGCATTCTTTGCCATTTCTGATGACTTCATCAATAAATTGTATGAATCATTGTTGAACCGCATGGATGCAGTCCTTCAAGCTCATGGAAGTCACAGAAAATATTAAATATCGCTTTAATAGCACCACAACTTCATTCACCAATGTTATGCAACATATCTTTGTATTAGAAGTTAATTATTTGTTTGAATTTCACATTACTTTCTGTGGGCGACAAAACTTTTGTCTTGCCAAAATCTGACCTTTCTGTGTTCCTTAAATGGTCAATATTTCAGCTTTGCAGCAACTTTATTTTCATAACCTAAACCAAATTTGGGAGGGTTTCAGCTTTCAAAAGAGTAATTTATGAAACCAATAGATGAATTTAAAGTCAGGTTATAAGCTTTAATTTACATAACATGGATAAGCGACAGAACTTCTGTCAGGGACGGACTGTATATGTACTATTAAATATTTTTGGTAAGCAATAAGCTCCTTGTGTTCTCCATTCATCATAGGTTTTGTAGTTGCTTTGGGATATCGAAGCACATCCATGCTTGACAGTCTATAATGCTGTGGTGATGCTTGTGGTGGGATTTTGGGGTCTTTAATGCTGGGATATTCCTATGGTGTGATTTGGGGGTATGCAATGCTGGGGGTTGCCTGTGTGGGATTTGACGGTTATGCAATGCTGGGGTGGAAGCTTGTGGTGAGATTTACACCCCAGAGACAGTGCTCTTAGCCCTACAATTCAGGGATAGCCCTACTACTCTAGCCCGCGTACCGTGGGACAACTGTCGTATAGCCCTATTACCCAGGGATAGCTGGCAAATAGCCCTACTAGCCAGTGACGCTCTCGTACAGCCCTACTACCCAGAGACAGCTGTCCTATAGCGCTACTACCCAGGGGCAGCTCTTTATAGTAAAGTGTTGCATGAGCCCTTACAATTACAAGCAGCCTTTTGAAGGCAACCATAATGCTGATGTGGCTCTCTGTGAAAATGAGTTTAACACCACTGGTGTAGTCATTATGTGTCCTTCCTGCACTGGAAACCAGAACCAGCTTTTTGTACACTCACTTTTTCACCCCTTCATGACCGTGGGCAGTAAAGTTACATCCTATTTTTACGTGACTTAACGACCAGGGACATAACTTTACTGCCTAAAGTTCATTTGCTTGCCATGGCCATAGCGACAGCTTTCAAATGATATCCCCTGTTGTTTCTTACAGCAGGGGACCTCTGCTTGACACCCAGGGGGGGTGGCATCGCCACCCCCCATCGATGATCGTTGTGATTGGCTGTTCAAATCTGAACCACCAAACACATGGATCGCACTGGTTTTGGCTAAAACAATGCCTGAACCAGTGCGATCCTGTGAGATTCCGCTCTGAGGTGCTGCAGCAGCTGCAGCAGATCACATCTGGAGCTCAAACATGGCTCTCCCCAGCCCCTGCAGCACTGATTGGAGTGATCGTGCTATGATGCGCAATCGCTCCAATCAGTGTGGCGGGGCGGTCTGATCTGGAGGTGACCGCACTCTCCAGGCTTGTGTTGGTCTGGGGAGCCCTCCCTCAGCATGTCTGCAGCGTGCACCGGCTGGTACTTGTAGTAACACGCCACCACCGCTGCTGATGCCGCCACCCGATCACCACTCCTGCTCCCCGTGAGTATTGCGTACTCCCTCTGATGGCCACTGCGTGCTCCCGTGATGGCCCCTGCGCGCTCCCGTGATGGCCCCTTCCCGTGCCGATGTGCCCCCCCCCGCCGCGATCTGCCCCCCCCCCCTCCCCGTGATCTCTATTCTGCTCCCATTCTCCTGCCTCTGCTTCTCTGGTCTCCCCCTCCCACCTCTCCATCTGCTCTCCCTCCGACGTCCCCTACCTGGCTTCACCAGGTTGCCCGAGGTCTTCACTGGCCCAATCACATCTGCCTCCATCGCTGGGTCCTTCCTGGGTCTTCTGATGAGCTGTCCAACTTCCTGCCTGCTGCTCCCGTAATAAGCTGTCCACTTGCTGGCTTCTATTCCTCCTGCAGTTCCTCTGGTCAGTGATCCTCCTGCTAATCCTGTGGGGTCCTGTGAGTATAACTTTTTTTTTTTTTCCTGTATCCCCTGTCCGTTTTTACACCTCATCCGTCCTTGCGTCCCACCAAGAGCTGATCAGTGATGCAGATAACGTACCTGCATCCGTGGTCAATTTTCGTCGGGACTTTTTTTTTTTTTGGTCTGTACCTTGCGTCGTTTTTTTCCACCTCATCAGTGTGTGCGTCCTGCAGTGGCCGAGCGCTGATGAGGGATGCACATAACGGATCGGCATGCCTGCTCTATTTTCGTTGTAACTTTTTTTTTTCATATCCCTGTTGCTTTTTGTATCTCATCTGTCCGTGCGTCCTACAGCGGCCGATCAGTGATGCACATCTCTGCACAGCGTCTGCGTTTGAAAAGTCAAATGGCGCTCCTTCTCTTCTAAGCCCTGCCATGCGCTCAAACAATTACTTTCCACGACATATGGGGTATCTGTGTACTCAGGAGAAATTCCACAGTACGTTTTATGGTGCATTTTTTCCTGATACACTTGTAAAAAAAAAAAAAAAAGCTACCTGGTTGAAGCAAAAATTTTGTGGTAAAAAAAAAATTAATAATTTTCACGGCTCAATGTTATCAACCTCTGTGGAGAGCCTGGGGGTACAAGGGGCTCACCAAACACCTAGATAAATTCCTTGAGGGGTCTAGTTTCCAAAATGGGGTCAATTGTGGGGGAGCTCCATTGTTTAGGCACCTCAGGGGGTCTCCAAATGCAACATAACGTCCGCTAATGATTCCAACCAATGTTGCTGTCAAATGGCGCTCCTTCCTTTCTGAGCCCAGCCATGCGCCCAAACAATTACTTTCCACCACATAGGAGGTATCTGCGTACTCAGGAGACATTGCACAATACGTTTTATGGTGCATTTTTTGCTGATATCTTTGTGAATAAAAAAGCTACCTGGTTCAAGTAACAGTTTTGTGATAAAAAAAATATATATATATATATATATATAAATAATATAAAAAAATATATAAATATACCAAACATCTAGATAAATTTCTTGAGCGGTCTAGTTTCCAAAATGGGGTCACTTGTGGGGGAGCTCCATTGTTTAGGCACCTCAAGGGGTCTCCAAACCCAACATGGCGTCCGCTAATGAGTCCAGCTAATTTTGCGTTCAAAAATTCGAATGGCACTCCTTACTTCCTCTGCCATGCGCCCAAACAATTGTTTTTACTACATATGAGATATTGGCGTACTCAGGAGGAGAAAGTGCACTATAAATTGTATTTATTTATTTATTGTATTTATTATTTTCTTCCTTGTGAAAATGTAAAGTTTTATGGCTAAAGTAACATTTTTGTGTAAAAAAGTAAAATGTTTCATTTTTTCTTCCACATGGCTTTGGTTCCTGTGAAGCACCTAAAGGGTTAATGGACTTGGATGTGGTTTCGAGCAGTGTGAGGGGTGCAGTTTTTAGAATGGTGTCACTTTTGGGTATTTTCTGTCACCTAGGTCTCTCAAAGTCACTTCAAATGTGATGTGGTCCCTAAAAAAAAATGGTTTTGTAAATTTTGTTGGAAATATTAGAAATTGCTGATAAACTTTGACCCCTTCTAATTTCCTAAGGAAAAAAAAAATTGTTTTAAAAATTGCGCTGGTGTAAAGTAGACAAGTGGGAAATGTTATTTAGCAACTATTTGGTCTGACATATCTCTCAGATTTATAGGCATAAAATGTCAAAGTTTAAAACTTGCTAAATTTTTGCCAAATTTCTGAAATTTTCACAAATAAACGCAAAAAATATCGGCCTAAATTTACCACTATCATGAAGTACAATATGTCACAAAAAACAATGTCAGAATCACCTGGATCCGTTGAAGCGTTCCAGAGTTATAACCTGTCAAAGTGACACTGGTCAGAATTGCAAAAAATGGCCCGGTCATTAGGGTGTTTTAGTGGCCGGGGGTGAAGGGGTTAAGCAGCTTCTGATGGATGTGTTTGTGTACAACAGATATTATGAGAAGGGAGGGCTTCAACCAATGTGAATATAGGGGGTGTGTCCCTGACTACTATAGACACTCCTGTGCATCGTGGCCAAGCTGTAGTCACTGCTGATTCCTCATGGAGCAGAGCAAATTCCAGATGGGCCAGTGTATATGTGGTGCCCTGGACTAGCCAGGTCATCACAGGTACTACAACACACACCCCACCCCGAGACAGGCACATCAGCCAGACACAAAATCCTTGTTGCCTCCCTCCAAGGGCTGATGTCCACACCAGGTGGGGTGGAGCCAGGCGGTTGGCCCCACCCACTGAGGAGTTCACAGTCCTGGAGGCGGGAAACGGAAGAGAGTTCAGTTAGGGAAGTGGAAGAGAGAGAAGTGAAGGAGTGAGAAGGAGTAAACTGACCGTGTTCGGGTGTGTGGCCCGGGCACTAAGAGCAAGGTTGGCAGACGGTGGTGGCCGTCTGCAGGAGAGGCGAATCAACGCGGAACCGTAGGACCGGGATCGGACGGTGGCCCGCTGGTACCGAACCGGGGAGCGAAGTGAAGCCAGCACACATCGGCAGGGCCTGCGGACCCCGACCAGGCTTGGAGTCGCCATTAGAGGTCAAATCCGTCAGTGACCGGAACCCCAGGGGTTTCCTAACAGCCAAGACCCGATAGAAGGCAACCGGCCGACCAGTAGAAGGAAATACAGCTACCGCCACAGCTAGAGTTCCAAGGGCCAGAGCCTGCGGGCAAAAGGGCTCCTCCGGCACATATACACGCTGGGGAGCAGGTTACCGTTGGGAAGCCATCGGGACCGAGCATACTCAAAGGTGCAGGGAAAGGCAGCCACCACCAACCGTCCGGGAGAAACCACAGCAGCCGGCTGCGGGACCCGTCCATCCAGCCGTTTGGTTTACCAGAGACTTTGCGTACATTTGTGGCTGAGTGAGTACAGCCGTGCCATCCGGCACCGCGCTGCGTAGTCCAGGCAACCCTGCACCTTGCCAACCCTGCCTCCCCGTCACCTCACCGGGCCCCGGGACCACCAACCCCTACCCACGGAGGGGTAAAACAACATCCCAGCTGCTCCCCACCATCGCTCCCGGGATCCCCGTCACCAGCAGCGGTGGTGCCCAACCTCACCACGACCCATGGGTGGCGTCACGGACTAAATCCCCCAAAACCAACCACCCCTTTCACTCACGGGTGAGGAGCGCCGCTCGAGTCCCCGGATCCGGCCCACCGCTCAAGCCACCAAGCAGCCATCGCAGCAGCGCCGGACCTGAGCGTTAGCGAGCGCAGCGGCGTCCTCTTTGCCTGCGACATATACAGTGAACTACTCACATCTTCCACCTTGACAGCAGGCCCTTGTCCAGTAGCTCCTCCACTTCCACAGATGTATCATAATTTCAAGTAAGCGAGGTACAGAGCTCCTCTCCTAGCTCAGATGACTTCTACAGTCAGTGTGTTAGCATAATCATGATCTTAATTGCTTGATGATGAGATCACATTGATCTTGGAGTACTAGGCACAGCAACAGAAGGCAGTCCTGGAACCTGCTTCCTCACTCCGTCTTATCGTGTTGCAGCTTAGGCTGATTGCCATTTCTTGGTCTTCGCTAAATATTAAAATTTGAGAATCCTCAGTGGTGGATGCCTTTTAATAGCTAAATGAAAATATGGCTCTCCTCAAGAATGTCCACACTCTTCCTTTATGTTTTATGTCTGTGTGACTGTGGGATCACACTCTCAAAGATAAGCTGATAAATGGCATTTTCTTTATTGAGAATGTCATTCATCCAATTTCCTTCAGTTACAGAGGTGTAAGTGATATTTCCCTTTATGGTATTTGCACATGACATCTTAAAGGGAACCTGTCAGGTGCAATATGCACCCAGAACCACGAGCAGTTCTGGGTGCATATTGCTAATCCCGGCCTAGCAGTCCCTGTATACACTAGCATAAATAAACAGATCTTTAGAAAAAGTATTTCTAAAGATCATTTATTATATGCTAATGAGGCCAGGGACTAGTCGCAAAGTTCCCTTGGTTAGTCGGCCCTCTTAACATGTTAGCACGCCCCTGTGTCCTACTCTGTCTAGCACTCTTATCTGGATCCTACTCTAAATGCTATGCATCTCTTGTCCAAACTAAACTATTATATGGGCTATAATAGATCCTGCAAAAAGCTTCCAGCTTGTTATGTTAAGTCAGTTATGCTGATTGGGTTGTAGGATGTATTTGTAGGGGGTTTAATTCTCTTCCCCTCCCCATCCTGCCCCTCCCCCCCTATTTTTAGACATCCCTTTGTGGAGGGGATATGTGTGTATGGAGTAAGTGAACTTTTTGTATTTGCTTCCTGTGCGGATTTAAAACTGAAGTAGTTGGGAGGAGTATAATAGGGTTATAGCATACTTTATATTCCCCAACTATTTAATTAGTTTAAGGAGCATATTATTATATATCTAGTTGAGTCTAACATAATTTCAACTTTAGTGCAACTAGTCACATTTTTCAGGGTGAGACGGGGGCAAGCTAGGGTGAGCTGTCATGGAACGGGGGCGCCAAGTTAAGTTAGGGTGTCATACCCTCCGTTGCAAGGTAGGGGCCACCTCTAGGGCATCAATAGGGCTACATTAGTCCACTTCCCTGGAAAGGGTCTGTGGTATTTGATTTTGGCCTTTACAATCACCCACCCTGAAATAACCTGGTCCCTGATTTTTAGATCTCCTTATTCACTTGTACCGTTACAGATGGGTTATTTTTGATCATGGTGTTTATTTCACTTGGTTTTTTTTAATAGATATCTAATAAACTTTAGGTTTTAAGGGATTTTTCTGAATACTTGTTAACCCTAATTATTGTAATCCCGTGTACTTTGAAATTGTTAGACCTGCACTGATTAGCAGAATGCGGAAGCGGAGCTGTGTGGAGGTGGGGCCTGGGCGGAGTCTCAAGGGGGCCCAAAAACTTTGCCATTATGGGGCCCTGAAATTCCTGGTGACTGCCCTGTCTATGCCACCCACTAGACAGGACTCAACTTCTTAAAGTGTTTTGGACTGGGCAAAACTATGAAATAAAGCACTCATCTTATCACAATTGCATAAATGTATTTCACAAAATATTCATATCGATGAGCCTTTGAAGAGACACTGTTAAATTTCTGTCTGAGTGCTGCCCTGCCTGTAGGTACACTGATTCTGATTTTGCTGGTGTAAGCCATAGCCAGCCAGAGGTGTTATTGTCACAATGATAAAAACTCTACCTTTCATTCTGGAGATATGTTACAACTAATTAAAATGCCTCATTTTCACATGTATGTGAATAGGTAATAGAAGCCTGAAAAGTGATTGATTTCAGCTGTTTTCGCCTAACAGGTAGAAGTTGAGGATCCCAGTGACCAGCAGCTGGTGCTGTTATGCTTTATCAACAGGGAATCTTGTTGACAGGAGCTTTACATCATCCACCTTGGTGTCCTTATTGCGAGGGCAACTCTTGGCACAAGCAAGTAATGTGATTGATCTTTGCCCATGCACAAGGCACAAACTGTTGGCAAAGTGAGCAATTACAGGTCACTGTGCTAGCCAGCTGTAGAGAGAAAAGTAAAGTAGTTGGGGCTGTAATGATAGAATCTTAAGAGAGTGGAGGGACAATTCAAACTCAATAGAATTTTAGCCAATAATCCAGTAATTATAGTAAGAAAGTGATGCTGCTCACCTTGTAGGGTTGTGCAACCATAACGCTAGATAAGGTTTTGAAGAGAGATGTTCCAGCAGCTGCATCCCCAACAGGTTGGAGGGTTTAATTTGGTAGTCAGTATAGTGGAGAAAGTGGGTGATCTGCACAACTGGTCTTGTATCCACAGTAAAAAGTCCAATATGCGATATCAGGTTGTCTATGTGGACTTTTGTGGCTCTCCTGAAATGCATTTAAAATAAAACAGCGTATTGGGCTTTTTAGTGTGAATACAATACCAGCAGCTCAGATAACCCCAATTCTCCACTATATTGATAGTGACAGAACCTATCATATTAGTTACACTAGAAGATGCAGACCGTATGTTCTGTGTTTGCTGTTAAAGGGTTTGTCCCATCAACAAAGTACATTTTAGTTAATAGATCTTGGAATAAAATAGGTTTCACAATTGGATGTGTCCTGAGATAATCTTAAAAATGTGCCCATGCTATATACTGTGTAATGGTTGTGTCTGCCCATGCAGAGCTGCTCCAGTTAATGTTCTGAACATATCAAAGCTGCTAGCCAGGGGATGAAGCAAAACACTATACCGACAGGATAGTATGGGATTCTTTGTGACTCACAAATTGTGAGATAAAATAAAATTGTTCTTAAATAGACAGGGAAGTGTTTTACCTCAAAGGCACATCCCATTCTGTAATATACCATACAGTATGTATTCCCTTTTTTACTTCCTCCCCTGCCTTGCTGCCTTGGAATTGTTGTATGTTCAGACCATGTTCCTGCACTGTAATGGGGGAGACAAGAAAGGCGCAATAGGGTTTTACCCGGTTTACAGAGTGAAAGAGGATAAAAACAGTGCACTCACCTGGCCGGGTTGTGCCAGTCACAACCCCTTTGTTAGCATGGATGAGCGCTTGGGTGGTTCTGCAGCGGCCCCGTTATAGAGCAGATTTTAAATATGAAGGACTGGAGAAAACGGGTTTATTGCCGCGCTAAAAACCACGAGCATGTATAAGTCAAATTATTCTCTTTATTTAGATCATTCCTACGCGTTTCCGAGGCTCATCTGCCTCCTTCATCAGGGAAAAAGAATCAAGAATAAAGAGAATAATTTGACTTATACATGCTCGTGGTTTTTAGCGCGGCAATAAACCCGTTTTCTCCAGTCCTTCATATTTAAAACATGTTCCTGCACTGTCAGACACAGCCATTTATAAATTTATCTCTGCACGGGAACTATTTTTTACATTGTTGAACACATTGTGGAACATTATTGCAAAATTTTTTGATTATAATGTACTATGTTTGTGGGACAACCCCTGTAAGATTGCAGATATTGGTGATCTGATTGTTTGGATCATTTTACCTGGCAAGTTGTTCATGTTTGTCTTTGGCCGAAAACACACTTCCGCATAAAAAAACGTACGTGTGACACGGTCCGTTTTTCGGGTCAGTGTTCCGGTTTTTTTGGGCGTTTCCCCGGTACGTATGGCATCCGTGTGATGGCATATGCTATCCATGTTTGCGTGTAAAATGTCTGTGTGTGCGTGTAAAATACCCGTGTATCTGTACGTGGAATGTCCGTGTGTGATGTAAAATGTCGTTTATACATGTCGGCAAAAAGCAGACAGAGTTGCGCAATGAGAATGAACTCGGGTGAACTTCACCCAACTTCATTGTCATACCACGGCTCTGTCTGTGACACGTACTGATTAGCGGTCACCCGTGAAGGATTCACCGTTGACCGCTAATCCCCTGAGTGACTGCAGTGAGCAGCGCCCTCACTCAGGTTACCTGCGGCTAGCTGGATCCTCCACCCCAGACCGCAACTCACCTGTGACTTCATCACTGTCACTCGGGCGACTTGCTGTCACAGGTGGAGGATCCAACGGTAGCCGCGAGTAGCCTGAGTGACAGCTCAGCTGATTGCGCTACTCACCTCAGTTGCTGCGTGGAGGTGACAGGAGCGGCAGTGTTCTTCTGCAGCTCCTGTCACCTTCATGTAGCTGAGCTGGAAACGACGCGGGACCTCCGTGGATTACGCCGGACATGGATGGGTATTTCGGGCATAATAAATTGGTGAACGAGGGTATTTGTTATTGTTTATTATTTCAAATAAAGGATTTTTTCACTGTGTGTGTTTATTTACTTTAACTTGCCGGTTAATCATTGGGGGTGTCTCATAGACGCCTGCAATGATTAATCTTGGACTTATTGGCAGCTATGGGCTGCCATTAACTCCTTATTACCCCGATTGCCAACGCACCAGGGCAAATCGGGAAGAGCCGGCTAGAGTCCCAGAACTGTCGCATCTATTGTATGCTGCTGCCTGATATTGTTAGGCTGGGGGGCTCCCCATAACGTGGGACTCCACATCCTGAGAATACCAGCCTTCAGCCGTATGGCTTTATCTTGGCTGGAATAAAAATTGGGGGGGGGAACGCACGCCGTTTTTTTAATTAATGATTTCACTGCACAGTCTAGACCTGCCCACCAGCTGCTGTGATTGGGTGCAGTGAGACAGCTGTAACTCAGCATGTGGGCGTGTCTCACTGCAACCAATCATAGGCGCCGGTGGGCGGGGGAAGCAGGGAACAGTAGATTGATTAATGAGCGGCCGGCATTTTCAAATGAATTGAAGCCGCGTATTTTCGGCACAGCTGTTCCTCGCCACGCTGGTGATCGGGGATTGGTAAGTATGAGCCGGGGGAAGAAAAAGACCGAGCGCCAATGTAAGTATGACTGAGAACAGCAGAAAAAAAGGTAAGTATACTGACTTTAATAAAAAAGAAAAAAAATAGATCGCTGGTTTAAAAACGCACACGGACGAAACGTGCTGAACACTGACATACTCCGTGTGCGGTCCGTGCAGGCACGGACCCATAGACTATAGCAGGTCCGTGCCTGCGTGTTGCCGGCCAAAAACGGACATGTCGTCCGTGTAGAAAACCGCACACACGTACTTACGACACGGACACGTTCCGTGTGATTTTACGTGTGTGTGCCATCACCCATTGAATAACATGGGTCTCCGTGACTCCGTGTCTCCGGTACGTGTAAAAACGTACCAAACACACGGATGTGTGTTGCAGGCCTTTAAGAGTGTCTGCCTGTTTTGTTTTTTCATTAACTATCAGTTATATAGGATATAAAATGAAAGCAGAATAATCCTCCTGGGAGTCGCCAGCTTTCAGTCATACAGGCATGCCAGCACATCTACATTTACCACTCACAATACGGGTGCATTCAAACAACCATTTAAATTGATCCGATTTCGGATCGCAGTGCTTGGACTGACCGTGTTTCTCCCGACCCGAGTGTGACCATAGAAACATATTAAGCTGTTACTCGGAAGAGCCACAGCCAGGCCAAGCATTGCAGTCTAATCTCGGACCGATTTATATGGTCATCTGGATGTGAGCTGCGGCTGTAAACACATCCCAGCATTTTGACAGCCTTCTCTGCACTGCTACACTGTAGAGCCAGCTGTCAGTGTCGCCTGGGAGCAGTGACTGTTGCTGCATTGGGCTGCCTTTGACTGAAAGCAGGTGCCTCCTGGTAAGAATAAAGTTAATTTTCTCTCAGGATCTGCACTTTCAGTATGACGGGCAGGCACTTTTCTAACACTTTATCTGAAGACTAACAATATATTGCAAGTAAAGATTATCTAACATGACGGATTCTCTTTAAGGACATAATGGAAGTTGTAAGTTAATGTGATACGTGTGTATAAGGCAGGGACTGACCTGACATTATGATATATCACTGCACTGAGCTTGGTGATGTGTACATGAATTGATTGTGGTTCTGGTAATGTATTCATGTATTGATGGTTCTGGTAATGTATTTATGTATTGATGATTGTTTTGGTAATAGAATCATGAACTGATTGTTCTTCTAGTGCTGTGTTCATGTAAAGATGGTTCTGTTGAAGTATTTATGTACTGATGGTAGTTCTGGTGCTTTATTTATGTACTGACAGTCGTTCTTGTATTTATGTACTAACTATGCTGCTGGTTCTGTAATAATGTACTAGCTATGCTTTTGGTGATGTAATCACTTATGCTAAGTTCCAGTAATCATCCGTTAGAATGGATACAACTTTTTTGTCCGTGGAATCTATGGAAATTTGATCCGTTAACTGATTGCTATTTATTTTCCATTTGAAAGTGATCCAGTTAGCAAAAGCAGATCCTTTACAAATTAAAGAAAATGGATGGCTAAATAGCAAGCAGTTAACAGATCCGTTTTCAATAGGCTTTAAAGGTAAAAAAAAACGGATACTGCAAAAATCAATTTTTTCAAAACAAACAAAAAATGTTGTTTTTGCACAACTTTTTTGCCAGTAGATTGCTGTTGGATCCGTTCTAACACATGATTAATGGACATGTGAACTTAGCCTAAGTTTGAATCACTTTCCTTTCTTGCTAAACATAAAAAATAAACACATTTGGTATGGCTGCATCCGAAAAAGTCCAAACTCAAAATCATCAAAATATAAACAGGTTACGGTTTGGTGTTAAAGAAAAAAATTGAAATCCAAGAATTACAGTTAAAAAACACACACACACTGGAAAAGGTTTGTGAATATTGGGCAGCCTCCAGCTGTCTGTATTATCAAAAATAGGCGGGATCCCATGTGTAGTGAAAGATTTCGGACATCTCATGCACATTTTGTTTATTTTTTCCTTGCAGATTTCAAATCGGGAGCATGTCAATTCTTTGTTTTTCACTTATTGTAATGAATGGAGAAAATATTTAAAGAAACACTTATTTTTTTATGCAACATTATTCCTGTCAAAAGACAAGTTTTGTATACTTTATTACATTTTAAGGGGTTTACAATAACAGGGGAGAAAAGACAAGTTTTGCGGCAGACATTTCTGCAATAAAAACGTAACGTGCACATACCCTCAAAGTCACTTATATAATCTGTGCAATTCAATTGAAAAAAAACCCAACTTTTTCTTTTTTTGCCCCAAAAGATTATAAATAATGTGGTTGCATAAATATGTACACCCTTAGGCCTCACTTTCATTAACGTATGACATCCGATGCGATAAGCTAATGACACTCGGCTCAAACTCTTGTGCAAGTGTGAGTTGAGTGTTATTCACTGTGATTTGATTCTTTTGCATGCAATAATCAACAGGTGGGGAGAAGGTGAGAATAATCTCTCCATCTTCTCCATTATGGCCTAAGCCACACAGCATGAAAATCGGACCAATTGGAATGCGATAAAACATCGCATTCCACTCGGACCAATATTAGCCTATGTGTCAGCACCCATGAGCGATTATTTTCTCAGCCCCAATCGGACCGAGAAAACAGTCGCAGCATGCTGCGATTGTAATGCGAGACTTTCTCTTGCACATATTCCATTTAAGTGTATGGGGCGAGAGAAAGATTGCACTGCACTCACGGTACACCGGTGTACCGCGAGTGCAGGGCGAGAATTGCAATAGCCAGCTACGGAGGAGAAAGGGAGATAAATCCCTCCCTCTCCTTCTCCGTGCCGACCCGCCCCTCAGCAGCGCCAGCACGCCCCTCCTCAGAGCCGACCCGCCCCCACCAGCTGAGGTCCAATCGCATAATCGGACCTCAGTCGCAGTGACACTCGCATGACACTTGGCTCCCGCTGTGCTGCCAGCGTGAGCCAAGTGTCATGCGAGGATCGCATTAGTCCCCATGTGGCCCCGGTCTGTCTGTCACTGCGTATATCGCACTGCACTCTGATCTCATCCGAGTGCAGTCCAATGTTTCACATGCACCCATAAACTTGTATGGATGCATGTGATCAGATATACGCTGTCAAATGCAACATGCTGCGGTTTTTTTCCCTGATGCCAATTCAGCCTGAAAAAATTATACCAATAAATACATATATATATATATATCTAAAAATAAACAAATAAGTACATACATTTGGTATCACTGCTTCTGGAACAACCCGATCTCTGGGCCTATGTTCATCTTTTTTACAGGTGTTTTTAGGCGTTCACAAAAGTGCAATCAACAACAGTTTTGTGCACCTTTTAAAGAAAAGACACCACTGTACAGAGGCCAAACGGTGTCGAGAATAATGCTGCTGCCTCATTAGTGAACAGATCTGTCGGGGGTTTCATCTGACTCACTTGTTTTGGTGGTGTAAATGGAAACACTGATGTAAGTTTAGCTCAACATAGCGCACAGGATAAATATGAACTGATCCAAACTGTTCTGTACCCCAAATTGCCACAAAATATTTAACTCAACCCACAAAAAATAGGTCCCTACTCAGGTCCGTCACCTGTTAACGGAAATATAGGTGACTTCCACATTACTGGTAGCACAAAGGCTCTGGAAAAGCGCCATGACTCCCCCCAAAATAAAGAAATCCAGCAAAATCTGAGCTCTCAAATCCAAATGCCCCCCCACTTCTTAGCACCACAATGAGTCTAAACCACAGCTAATGTCCACATGTTTGACATTGTTGTAGTGAGGAGAACTCACTAAGGGTATGTGCACACGTTGCTTTTTTTTCCGCGCGGAAAAAAACGCACCGTCTGGCAGAGGGGAGAATTGTAAACAATGCTTTTTGAGAAACAACGCATCGAAAACGCATGCGTTTTTCATGCGTTTTTCATGCGTTTTTCATGCGTTTTTTTAGGTGCGTTTTTTAAGACTTGTCGGTGTTAATAAAGTTGGTTGAACACAGACCTTTGGAAAAAAAAACCTGTGATGTCATTTCCTTCTCCACATTCTGTTTGGATAAATGGGAGGGCTTGGAATGGAAGGAGGACCATTTGAATTTTGGAAAAGTTGAAATAAACTTCGCGCACCAAGCCCCTTAGGTACCTATACGTCAGAAAACCCCCACAAGTGACCCCATTTTGGAATCTGCACCCATCAAGGATTTTATTCAGGAGTATATTAAGCATTTTGAATCCACAGCTACTTCACCCAAAATGTTGCTGTAGCAACAATATTCTCACTTTTAGGCCCGTTTCACACGTCAGTGAAAAACACTGACGTTTTTCACTGGCGTGTAAAACACGCACATGTCCCTCCGTGTGCCGTGAATCACGGCACACATGGGTTGTCTAAGTGCAATCCGGGCTCTGTTCTCCGTGGCGTGTGATTGCACTTAGAGATTAACTCACCTGCACCCGCTCCCGCTCTCCATGGTGCTGATCGCTCCCGCGGTGCAGCATCCGGCCGGCGCTGACCCCCGCAGCAGCTGCTTCCGGTCGGCTGTGTCGCACATCATGAATATGCGCGACAATAATGAGCCGGCTCAGAAGCAGCTGGCTGCACGGGTCGCAGAGGACATCGCTGGACACCGGGTGAGTTAAAATGATTTTTATTTTAAAAGCACGTTTTTTTCTGGCACGTGTTTCACGGATCACACCACTGCGTGGTCCGTGGGACATCAGTGATGCCAGAAAAAAATGGACATGTCTCCGTGCGGCAATCACGCACACGCGGGTACGCTGCATGGAGACACGTGCAGTGAAAAATCACTGATGTGTGAGCAGACCCATTCATTATAATGGGTCTGCGTATGTCAGTGATTCTGGTACGTTTAAAAAAAAGCACAAACGTACCAGAATCACTGACGGGTGAAAGGGGCCTAAGGCTATGTGGCCATGATCCAGCGACACGGCGTCTAGTACACAGTGTCAGCCTTCCTGCAGCTGCCCATGCCCACGATTTGGGTTCAGGCTGCTGTGGAGCTCTATGCTACCTGCAGAGAACACTCTCGTCTCCGCAGCATAAATTGACATGCTGAGGCTCGGGAAGCCACGCTACCGGTCAGTTTATGCTGCGGAGAAAAGAAGCACAGTGGGCATGGGATCTCCAAAAATCCTTCCACTGTGCTTCTACTGCACAACGCAGCGTTATGGACGCAGGGAAAACACTCAGCGCCCATAACGCTGCAAACCCTGATTGTGGACACACAGCCTAAAAAGCGTCAATGGATGAAGGGATGTCAAATATATAGAACATCCCACCCCCGCCTGCATATTCTAAGCTGGCACCTTTAGTACCTTTCATGTGGCACTAAAGGGTGCCTAGCTTAGTATTTATCCAATAAAAAAAAAAAATGAAAAAAATGGCGTGGGGTCCCCCCTATTTTTGATAGCCAGTCAGGGTAAAGCAGACAGCTGTAGCCTGCAAACCACAGCTGGCAGCTTCATCTTGGCTGGTGATCAATTTGGAGGGCTCCCCAGGCTTTTTTTTTTATTTATAAATAAAGAATAAAAAAAAAATAACGTGGGGTCCCCCCAAATTAGATCACCAGCCAAGGTGAAGCTGACAGCTGGGGTCTGGTATTCTCAGGGTGAGAAGAGCCATGGTTATTGGACTCTTCCCAGCCTAAAAATAGCAGGCCACAGCCGCCCCAGAAGTGGCGCATCCATTAGATGCGCCAATCCTGGCGCTTCGCCCCAACTCATCCCGCGCCCTGGTGCGTTGGCAAACGGGGTAATAAATGGGGTTGATACCAGATGTGTAATGTCACCTGGCATCAAGCCCAGCAATTAGTGATGTCACGGCGTCTATTAGATACCCGACATAACTAATTGACAGTAAACAAAAGCAAAAAAAAGACAAAAAAATTTTTATTAGAAAAAACACTCCCCAAATCATTCCCTTGTTCTCCAATTTAATAAAAAAATTTGAAAAAAATGGGTCCGCAGAAATCCATATGGACGTCCCACGTCGCCTCTGGACCTTCTAGAATATGGGGGCACGCTCAGGGAACGTATCCCCCATTTTCTAGGAGGGCAGACCCTCCATTTGAGGAGAGTGGGTGCCAAAAATCTGCACCCACTCTCCCCGGGTCACAGCTGCAGAGTGCGAGCAGCCAGCACAGCTCTCTGAACACAGTGCTGGCTGTCAGCTGCTCTGCTCATGTGACCGGCCAGCGTCTGCTGTGAAGGAGGAGGGGGCCGCGGGGGATCAGCGCTGCGACCGGACAGGTGAGGGGGAATACCGGGGGAATAGGGGGTGACCGGGCAGGGCCTGGGGGGCATTTTTCTGTCGCATGTGTTATTGCACATGCGACAGAAATCATAGGAGCAGGGCGGCCGGTGCGCTACTGTGCACGTGGCCATGTTGGATTTTCGGGAGGGGGGGGGGGGGTCGGGGCGGGCACTTTGGTGACACCGGGGGCTTTCCTGGACTTTGCCAGGAAGTGAGGTCAACAGGAAGCCTCTTGACCTCACTTCCAGGTAAATGCCTGCGTTCTGTATGCCGACAAAGGCCGCGGACCACAACAAAAAAGCAGCTCACTGCGGTGTAGCTGCGTTCTGACCCCACATCATTGATTCAATGGGGGAGAGAACGCAGCCACAATGCACAAAAGAAGTGACATGCTGCTTTTCTTTCCGCACCGATTTTTGGCATCCAAAACGCTGCGTTTAGAAACGCAGCATGTGCACTGATTTTTCAGCTTTCCCATACACTTTGCTGGGAAAGCTGAACGCATGCAATTTGCCACTGAAACGCTGCGGTTCTAAACGCAGCGTTTCCGCGGTAAAAAACGCAACGTGTGCACACAGCCTTAATGTACAGGATGTGTGTCTCCAGAAGCACAAGCTGGGCACAGCATATGGGCACCACAATGTACTGGGAACTACAAAGGCTTAACATTTACTGCGTTTGACTCCATGGATGCTTTACAAAGACAAAATCATTACTACACCCTTAGGCTATGTGCGCACTTTGCGTTTTTTCATGCGTTTCCGCAGAGTTTTGAACTGCAGCGTCTTAATGCCAAAATGCATGCATTTTGATTTTCAAGCAAAGTCTATGGGAAATTGTGATTTCTTGTGCTCACAATGCGGTTAAAAACGCAGCGTTTCAGTTGCAGAAAATTTGGCAAAAACTCAGCGTTTAAAGAAGCAGCATGTCAATTGTTTTTGCCATTTTGGTAGCGTTTTGCTAACTTTAGAGTCAATGAGAACTTTCAAAATGCAACCAAAATCAAAATCCAAGCGTTTAACATGCTTTTTTGATACAGAAAACATGCTTTTTTGACAAAATAAACGCATGCGTTTTTAACTTTATATTAAGATCATGATATGTCCCTTTACACACACACACAGTCCGACAATTACATTAATGAAAATCCATAATTGAACGTTATTTTATGCATGAATATTAAAAAACTGTTGTAATTTTAATAAAATTAGCTATTTTGTGTATGATTTTACTCATAATATTTATCATTTTTTTCCGTTTTTTTTTCAAAGTGTTTGAATGTTTTAACTTTATTTAGTAGTGTTTTGTATTCATAACGCATCTGACTTTAAGCAATGAAAAGCATGTAAATCGCGGTAAAAATGAAGCTAAAGCGCGGTAAAAACGCAAGTGTATTTTTATCATTTTTGTGGTCAAAACCAAATTTGACAGACAATTTCTGCCAGAGGATGCGTTTAGAACTGCAAGTAACTCAACGCAAAGTGCGCACATAGCCTTAGATTAATTCCCAGAGGGGTGTAGCTTCCAAATTGTGATCATTTGAGGGGGTTTCTGCTATTCTGGCAATTAGGGGGTTTGCAAATGTCTGCAAACTATTCTATTCTATTCCCTCCCAAGTCCAGCTGTGTGGCCAAACTGTACTGTACAGTCACATGTAGGGTATTGCCACATTCAAGAGAATTTAGGTGCCCTGTGCACACACTGCGTTTTTACCCGCGATTTTTTTGCGTTTTTGCTGCAGAAATTTGTTGAGAAAATAAATGGTTGTAACCTTTCTGCAGACATTCCCCAGCAAAACCTATGGAAAAAAAAACAGCTGTGCGCACACTGTGTTTTTCTCAAGAACATTCTTTCTGCAGAATTTCTTGAGAAAAAGAATGTGCATGTCACTTCTTTTCTGCAGGTACCTGCGTTTTTTGCCATAGATAATGGTAAAAAAAACGCAGGGACCAACCTGCGGAAAAAAAACGCATCAAAAATGTGATAAAAATGCATGCATTTTTTGGTGTGTTATTGGTGCGTTTTTTGAACGCAAGTGCGCTAATCTTTCAGACTCAAAAAATTTCTTGAGAAAAATCCTTTCTAGTGCGCACATTGCATTACGCAGCCTGTTTTATCTATTCTTCTGGTGAAAATTGGAAATCTGGGGCTTAAAAAACACTTTAGTGGTAAAAATGTAATTATTATTTTTTCACCACCCAGTAGTATAAAATTTGTTAACACAGCTGTGGTGTCAATATGCTCACTGCACCGCTAGATGAATTAATTGAAAAGTGTACTTTGTAAAATGAGGTCACTTATGGGGAGTCTGCTTTTCTGGCATGTCAGCGACTCTGCAAATGTGACATGGCAGCCCTTAAGCCTTCCAACTAAATCTGAACTCCAATATGGCACTCCTTTTCTAAGCTATGCACTGTGCCCTCAAAAGTAGTTTTCGACCACATATGAGGTATTGACAAACTCAGGAGAATCTGTGTAACAAATTGTACTGTCCATTTTGCCTGTTGCTCTTTTTGAAAATTAAAACTTTGGGCCCAAAACAACCTTTTTGTGGACAAAATGGTATTTTTTTATTTTCACAGCCCAATGTTATACAATTCCGTGAGTCACTTGAGGGTTAAATTTACTCACTACGCCCCCAGATGAATTTCTTGAGAGGTGTAGTTTTCAGAATGGGTTCACTTGTGGTAAGTTTCAACTGTTTAGGCATGTTAGGGGTCTTCAAACGTTACATGGCGTCCGCAGTCTCTGCGGCTTCCTGGTATCAGCTTTGTTGCCTCAGGCCCCGCCCCTTCTGGTCATATGTGTGTAACCTCAGCACAGGTCCTGTAAGTCAAAAATTAAATCGATTGTATAATGCTTATGCTAATTCTAACAGGGGGAGGGGATAACTATGAATACCCCCTCTAACTATTATCTGATCCTCAGCTTCTGTCACTCAAGAAGCTGATGATATTATAAACTTTACTTTCTTTCAAAACCTATACATCCGAGCTGACCACTAAAGGTATGTAGAGAATCAGCCTGATAGTGCCAGTATAGCACTGGCACTAGGTTTTATCTGAAAATCCTGATGATTGGTTCCCTTTAACGTTATAAAATTCTGTGAAGCTCCTGTGGGTTCAAGGTGCTTATTACACATCTAGGTAATTTCCTTTTGTTCCTGTGAAGCACCTGAAGGGTAAATAAACTTCTTGGATGTGGTTTTGAGCACTTTGAGGGGTGCAGTTTTTAAAATCATGTGACTATTGGGTATTTTTTGTCACATAGGCCCCTCAGTCACTTTAAATGTTATATGGTCTGTAAAAAGTTGGGGTTTTTTTACATTTTCGTGAAAAAAAAAATGAGAAATTGCTGATAAACTTTTAACCCTTCTAACTTTGTAACAAAAAAATTGGTTCAAATATGTTGTCAATGTTAAGTAGACATGTGGTAAATGTTATTCGTTAACTATTTTGTGTGATATAACTCTCTTCTATAACAGCATAAAAATTCAGTTTGAATATTGCACAATTTTCAAAATCCCCATATTTCCGATAATTTCACAAATAAACACAAAATATATCACCCCAAATTTACCACTAAATGAAGTACAATATGTCACCAAAAAACAGCCTCAGAATCACTGGGATCCATTTAAGTGTCAGAGTTATCTCATAAAGTGACACTGGTCAGAATTGTAAAATTTGGCAGTGAAAACGGGCTGGGTGGTGAAGGGGTTAATGTTGCTGTAGGCCACTTGGCAGAGTTCCGGACCAAATTTCTTCCTGTCTTTTCATTAATTTTTGAGGGACTACCAGTTTTAAGTCATTTCAATGTCATGCCAAATTTAAGCTACTTCTTGATGCACATCTTCACGGTGTTCTATGGTATATGTAATGCCGTGGAAAAAATTGTACTCTTCTCCTGACTGATAACTTTTAACAATCAGATCCTTTTGTTGTGTTTTAAGCTTTTTACGGACAATGATTTTGCTGTAAAATCAAGTAAGAAAATTCCAGGAAAATCCTCCGAGAACAGCTAAACTTTACATTGAGTTATTCAGAATCCCTGTAAATGATGGCAGCTGTATACTGACTACTATGTAACATGAGTGTAATTGTGATTGGCTAATTGTCAATACATCCACGTTCCCAATTATAACATGGGTGCTCACTTATGCAATCTCAAATTATTCTTCTTATTTTAAATTAAATTATTTTACATGACAGAAACCTGTCAGTTTAAGGGTATGTTCACAAGTTGCTTTTTTGGTGCCTTTTTTCTGCAGCTAAAATCTGCTGTCTTGGCAGTATAAGGCTATGTGCGCACTTTGCGTCGAGGTAGTTGCAGTTCTAAACGCATCCTCTGGCAGAAATTGTCTTTGTCAAATTTGGTTTTGACCACAAAAATGTAATTAATGTTATAAAATGCGGTTGCGTTTTATACCGTGTTTTAGCCACGTTTTGTACCGCAATTTACATGCTTTTTCATTGCTTAAAGTCAGATGCGTTTTGAATACAAATACACAACTAAATAAAGTTTAAACATTCAAACACTTGGAAGAAAACGAGAAATTAAAATCATACACAAAATAACTAATTTTAATAAAATTATAACTATTTTAATATGCATAAAGTAACGTTAAATTATGGATTTTCAATCATTTAATTTAATTGTCGGACTATGTGTGTGTGTAAAGGGACATATTATTCCCATATTATAAAGTCAAAAACGCATGCATTTATTTTGTCAAAAAAGCATGTTTTCTGCATCAAAAAAGCATGTAAAACGCTGGGATTTTGATTTTGGTTGCGGTTTGAAAGTTCTCATTGACTCTGTTAGCAAAACGTTGCCAAAATGGCAAAAACAATTGACATGCTGCTTCTTTAAACGCAGTTAGTTAACGAGTTTTTGCCAAATTTTCTGCAACTGAAACGCTGCGTTTTTAACAGCATCATGCATACAAGAAATCCCTATTTCACATAGACTTTGCTTGAAAATCAAAACGCAAGCATTTTGGCATTAAAACGCTGCAGTTCAAAAAGCTGCGGAAACGCATGAAAAAATACACAAAATGCGCACATAGCCTAAAGGTATGGGCGCACATTGCAGTTTTGTTTCTGCAACGAAAAACACAACGTCTGGCAGAAAAACGCTTAAAAAAGCATGCGTTTTTGCCGTTTTTTTCGGTGCGGTTTTGCCTGCGTTTTACCCCTGCATTTTTTTTTTTTTTTATAACTGAATGTTTTATTAAGATTTTCAAAACAGATACAAAAAAAAATACATGGATGCATGGATATGTCTCACAAACTTGTTAATGACTGTAAACCAGAAATCAGTATCCATATTATCCACTAATACACTGAAAACAGGGAATATGACAAGACGAACAATACAATACTAGACAGGGAAACATAAGGGAGGGGGGATGGATTGGGGAGGGTGAGCATATCAGGCTTCCATCAAGGCCGTACTTCACTGTTATTCTTTGTTGGCCCAATAAGTATCCCAAAGTGACCAAACACTCTCAAAAAGATCTACTGTGTTATTTGACAGGGCAGATAAATACTCCATCCTTCTCACATCTTGGATCCGAGATTGGAGATCGGTAAGTGAGGGCGGATGGGCTAACTTCCAGTTGCGGGCAATCAGACATCTAGCTGCTGTGGTCATGTGTAATAGTAACCGCTTCACTCTTTTCCCCAGCTGAGCAAGTGGTATATTTAATAAATAGAATTTAGGGTCCAGGGGAATCCGAAGATTAGTTACTTTATAAATAAGAGATTGCACCAACCTCCAGAAACACTGGATATTGGGGCATACCCAGAATATGTGCGGTATGTCTCCTCTTGTGGCTCCACACCTCCAACAGTTGTCAGGTATAGCTGGGTTTAGTTTATGTAGTAGTGATGGGGTGTGATACCAATACATGAGTAATTTATACTGATTTTCCTTATAGACATAGCATGAAGATGTCTTAGAGGCCGTATCCCAGATCCGCCTCCACATACACAAGGGAATGGACTCACCAAGGAAATCTTCCCATTTCCTCATATATGTATGATTTGGCTTGTCTTCCGGGCACGGAGCCATTAAAATACGATATATATCGGAGATGAGGCCTTTAGTAGAGGCCCCAGCTCTGCACAATCTCTCAAAAAGTGTAGGGATAGAGACTTCTAATGAGGCAAAAAGGGAGTGCATCAGGTGTCTAACTTGTAAATACCGATATTGGGAATTGCCTGGGAGATTAAATTTAGCAGCTATGGTGGCGTATGGGAGAAGGACTCTGGAGTGTGCGTCTACTATGTCAGCAAAGCAAAAGAGTTTCCTGTCAAACCATGTTTTTGTCGTTATACCATGCATACCGTCTAGCATTCTGGGATTAAAAAGAAAAGAAGTCAATGGAGAGTGTTCAGATTTAAGTGGAAACTTCTTGACACAACAGTCCCATATCCTCTTCGTAAAGGCTATAGGGCCCAGGGTATGTGGGTCAGGCTTATTAGATGAGGTGCCCCAAAGGTAGGAGTTAGGGTGTATTGGGGCTAGCCATAACTTCTCTATTTCCATCCATCTAGAGAAGGCACTGCGATTAGACCATGCAGGGATGTGACGTAAGTGTGCTGCCTACCCCTGCATTTTTTAATATTGTCAATGGCAAAACGCAGAAAAGAAGTGACATTCTTCTTCTTTTTTTCTGCAACCAAAACTGCAGGCAAAAAAAAAAGCAACGTGCGCAGAGCCTTTCGGATTTCTTATAGTCTTTGCTGTGGAAGGTCATATATGCAGTTTAGGACCACAAACTGTGACCAGTGACACTTTATGCTGTAACAATTCTGGAATGCTTCAACAGATCCCAGTGATTCTGAGATTGTTTGGGATTTTTTGTGACATATTGTACTTCATGTTAGTGGTAAAATTTGGTCGAGATTATTTACATTTATCAAAAAATCGAAAATGTAACAAAAAAATAAAAATGTTGAAATTTTTGATGAACTTTAAATTTGTATAGCATTAAAGCAGACTGTTATATATATATATATATATATATATATATATATATATATAAATATATATATATATATATATATATATATATATGTTTTTTATTTATTTTTTTTTAATGAGGCAAGAAGGGTAACAGTTAATCAACAAATTCTCGTTTTTCAGCAAAATTTACAGAACCAATGTCTTTAGGGACCACATCACATTTGAAGCGACTTTGAGAGGCCTTTGTGTCAGTATGATTACAGGGATACCACATTTAGGCTATGTGCGCACGCTGCGTTTTTTGACGCGTTGTTTGGGTGCAGTTTTGGTCTCAAAATTGCATGAATTTCATTCCCCAGCAAAGTCTATGAGATTTAAGTTTTGCTGTCCGCACATTGCAGTTTTTTTATTGCCTCATTTTTGTGGTGACCACAACGATGCAGCATGTCAATTCTTTTTGCGTTTTTCCTTGCGTTTTAATGCAGCGTGCGCACATAGCCTTATATATTTTTGTTTGTGCATCTCCTTAATCTCAGAGCTATAATTTTTTTTTTCTGCTACTGGAGCTGTATGGCAGATTGTTTTTTGTGGTATAAGGTGATGTTTATGGCGGTGCCATTTTTATTTTTGTTCAACTTTTTGAAAGCATTATATTTACCTTTTTTCTGCGGTATAATGAAAAAGCATTTTTTGCCACATTTTTTATTTATTTACTTTTTTAAGCTGTTCAGTAAAGGGTAGAGTTGAGCGGGATGGCAATAATCCGGGGCTGGCGGGTCGTTAACAGACTTAAAAATAAGTCCGATCCGCTCCGGAATCCGGTGCCCATATAAGTCAATGGGGACCGGAATCTGGAGGGTTAAAACGTTTGTGGAGGGGCTAGCAGCGAGCGCGGCATACTCACCGAGGCGCTGTCATGGCAGCACACTCCTTCCGGGTCATGCTGTTACCTTTCGGAGCCGACAATTCAATATTCATGGTTTTCCCCGCCCACCGGCGTGTGTTGGTTGCAGCTAGACATGCCCCCATCCGGAGTGGCAGCGTGGCAGCTAACTGCAACCAATCACAGGCGCCAGGACGGCCGGTGGGCGGGGAAAGCAGTGCATTGTCGGTCACGGTGGTAAACACACTCGGCAGCACAGTTATAGTGCTCGGTTGCAGCCCCAGTTGTCGCGCAGTATCTGTGCTGTTTATCCAGTGCCCGGAGTCACACGTGCGAGGCTGCCGGGTGCTGCCAGAGCCCCTTGCACGTGTGATTCCGGTGAAAGTAAAAAAAAAACAAACGACGTGCGGTCCCCCTAATCTTCACATCCAGCTAAGATAACGCCGGCTGGGGGCTGGTATATCCTCAGCCTGCAGCCGTCCGGTATGTCGCATCTGTTAGATGCGACATACCGGTGTGCGATACCGGCTCTTCTCGCTGGCGTGATGCGGTGCCAGTCGGGATAATAACAGAGGTTAATAGCGGCACATAGCTGTTGCGAAACCCTAGGTTTGTGTGATGGTACAGGCGTCTATCAGATACCTGCATCACACAAACCTGTAAGTGACATTAAATAAACACAGACACACAGAAAAATCCTTTATTTGAAATAAAATACAAAACACTCCTCCTTCACCACTTTATTAACCCCAAACACCCTGCAGCTCCGACGTAATCCACAGGAGAAGTCCCGCGGCGACACATCCGGCTCTGCTACATCTCAGAGCGAGCAGCCATAGAGCATGACCGCCCGCTCTGAGTGCAGTCTATTACTGAGCCACAATAAGCGATGACCGCGGCAGAGACTGTCACAGGCTGGGGGGCGCGTCAGCCAGGAACCAATCACAGCTGAGAGGATGGCCGGTGGGCGGGGAAAACACGGAAAGCTGTGAGACTGCGTGCACAGCACAGGAAGTGAAAGCGCGACATGGAAGCAAGTGTGCCGCCATGACAGAGTCTGGTAAGTATGAAACGCTATTTATTTATTGATTTTTAACATTTTTATTAATTGCCGATTCCGGATCGTACAGCCGATATAGTGCTGAAACCGCGCGGATCCGGACTTTTACAGCCCGGGCCCGCTCAGCCCTAGTAAAGGGGTTAAATAGTGTGACCGTTCGGGTTCTTCCGAAAGTGGCGATGCAAAATATCTATAGTTTTTTGTTTTATTTAAATAAATTTATTTTTTGGTATTTTATTTTGTGTATTTTTATTTTTACTTTGTGATTTTTTTTTATTTTTGTTTTTACTTATTTTACGGTGGGTTTTTTTTTACTTTTTTTTTACCTGTTTACTTAAGCTAGGGTCACACGTAGCGACTCAGCAGCGATCACGCCGACGACCTGACCTTATCAGGAACGCTGCTTCATCGTTACATGGTCGCTGGTGAGCTGTCAAACAGGCAGATCTAACAAGCGATCAGTGACCAGCCCTCAGCCAGCAGCGGCGCGGGGAAGCGATGCTGCGCTTGGTAACTAAGGTAAATATCGGGTAGCCAAGCAAAATGCTTCGCTGTTTACCCGATATTTACCTTGGTTACCAGCTCAAACCGCTTAGCGCTGGCTCCCTGCACTCGTAGCCAGAGTACACATCGGGTTAATAAACAAACCGCTTTGCTTATTTACCTGATGTGTACTCTGGCTACGTGTGCAGGGAGCAGGGAGCCGGCACTGGCAGCCTGAGAGCGGCGGTCGCTTGTAACGAAGGTAAATATCGGGTAAACAAGCAGCCTTTGCTTGATTACCCGATATTTACCTTGGTTACCAGCGTCCGCAGAAGCCAGCTCCCTGCTCCCTGCACATTCAGTTTGTCGCTCTCTCGCTGTCACACACAGCGATGTGTGCTTTACAGCGGGAGAGCAACGACCAAAAAATGGTCCAGGACATTCAGCAACAACCGGCGACCTCACACCAGGGGCCATGTTGTTGCTGGATGTCACACACAATGACAGCGACGACGACATCGCTGCTACGTCACAGAAAATGGTGACGACTTAGCAGCGACGTCGTTGTCGCTGTCGTGTGTGACATGACCATTAGTCTCTCTATGGGACATTATCTTTATTAGTTTGATTGCTGGTATAATTCATTACCATGCAGCAGCATTCAATGCATTGTATCTAGAGATGAGTGAACCTTTAAATTATTATTTATTATTATAGCGCCATCAGTTCCATGGCGCTTTACATGTGTAAGGGGTATACATAATAGGGACAAGTACAACCTTAACTGTAAAGTTCAGTGGTTGTACCGACACAAATTTATGTATGCAAACCATTCGAGCGAGCAGCGCTGTGCTCAAGTATACTCTGTGCTCGGCCCAGTGCGAGCCGCTTGCAGTCAGTGTTATCAGACGTACTGTGCACAAATAAACCAAAAATATAATAATATGAAAAAAAAAAGCTGATTTGCCAATCTGTGACTTCAAAGGAAGTTTGGGTCCAGAAAAGAACTTTATCTAAAGTCTGGCTGAACTCGCCAAACTGAGCTTCCACGGGTCCGCTCATTTCTAATTATATTGTCACTATCAGACTGGCAGATCACAGGGTCTCACAGGCCACCGTACATGGCAAACCTGGAGGTCATCGTTTGACAATCATTGGCTCCTCTGAAATCGTGTTAAGGGGGTGCCGGAGGGGAGTGACAAGGAGTGCTCTCACTCTCACCAACATGCTAATGATTGTGACATATAGGAGATAGACATCATCATCACCTGATGTTAATCCTTTGCTATGTTCAGAACTACCATTTTGCACAGGAATCTCTTCTCCTGAGGGACTCTGGGGGTCCATAGAAAATGGGACCATAGAAAAACATTGGTGCTGCACAAACTTATCTACAGTGGGCAGTCGGGAAGAGGTTAAATAAAGTTAGTTTTAGTCACCACAAAAGCAGCAAAAAATGCAGTTGTTTTTGCACTCCCATTACTTTCAGTGGTGAAAATAAGCTGCAGAAACACGGAAATAATTCATCTACTGCTTCTTTCAAAAACGCAGCAGTTTTCCATTTATCAGGAAAACAAAAGCAAATGTGTGTGTGCCTTAGGTTTCTGAAATCTCAAAGCTTTTGCTGGTATTTTAAAAAGCAGCTTTTTTAAAGTGCCTTAAAACTCATGAAAAAACTTGCAAAAAAACGCAGAAGAAAAGCGACAAAAATAAAACGTGTGCACATGCCCTAGCAGGGGTTTGTAGACAGACACTCATCTGCTGAATATATTTTGCACTTAAGCTGTTTTGAAAAATGGACATTACTAACAAGGCTGCATAATAATTCTGTCCAGAAAGTGTAACGTGTATGCAGCTGTGATAAATTTAGCGTCACTTCTGCCTGAATGGTGTAAATGTTAAACACTACAGTAGTAACATATCTCCGCCATTTGGACATAACATGCCGGTCTCCACATAGCCTTGTATAGGTCACTTCTCAGGTACACTAGACCCACCAGAGTGTCCTGTAACATGCCGCATGTGATTCCATAACAGTACCTTATGGTTGTTTACTCATCTTTCTGGTCATTTGTGTAATGCCAAAAAGTCTTTTCTTAATTTTTTTATTACATCTAAAAGATTTCATCATTGCGTTGTTTAGAATAGGCTATAATTCCTGAATCTCCAAATAAGTAATGTTAATGATGCATACATATGTATATATTTGCAGAAAACCATATTTTTCTCCGTAGTGTCTTTATTTCTTTACATGGGTGTCTGATTTCTGGATTGAGTGAATTGTTTAATCATTAAATGTGTGATACATGTTTTGGTCTTGTATCCTCTGGAGTGTGATTATGGAGAACAGATTATCATCATAATATAATGGTGCTGAAGGGGTCAGTCGTTGGGCACCGTGTGTTCAGCAGCCGCTTGAATATGAACTTTAAGAACAGCACCAGCAGCTTGTAACACTATGGGGGTGGGGATGCTCCAGTGGGAAGGGATGTGTATATCCAAGCACGATCTTCTACTGCTCCCTTGTGGAGGGACCTTGAGCACACACCTTGTAGAGCATTATCATAGCAGTCTGTAAGCGCATCATGATGAGCCAGATGTGTATGCGTCTGTTACGTGCATTAAAAAACATTTTTCTTTTCTCATTCTATATAGTATATATTATTATTATTATTATTATTATTATCATCATTTTTGGACCATGTTAATTAGCAGTGTTTTTACACATTACCTGCAACTACCCTGTGTCATTTCTTCATATTTGTATTTCAGAACTATTGTTTTTCTGCTTTATTTTCGGATTTCAGGAATGTTTTGTCCCATTGTATTTTATTTTGTGTTCTTCATTGACTATACTGTGCACTATTTCTACTTTCCATTTATAGTTTTCTTTGCCAAGACCAGATTCCTTATCTTTGCACATAAAATAATGCCTCATACAATCCCTTAATTCAGTATAAATGTTAGAAAGGACCCCAGAACAAGGTACATTGGGGTCCTCTATTCCCTCTGTAGGCATGCTTACTTTTTATTAAAAAAATATGCACATGACAATGGATTTCTCTCATACTAGATGAAACAATACAGTGCTAAATCAACGTGCCATACATTTAAGGGGTTAACGGTAACAATTCGAGTAATTTAGTGTAGTTGAAAGGGTTAAGGTGTTAACAGTAACAATAGCCAAATGGTATTTTGGTAAAGGGACTAAATCCCACATCCATGGTGGTCTAGGTTAGTGAAGGGGTTAATTGCCAAATGTTGCAAGTTTTGTGGACTTTAGTGGGAATGTCACAACTTACGATTTTCAGAAACTTTCATTGCTGTCTAGTTTGAGGGTTTTCTAGACTCTGCAGATTGGATCATATCACTTTTCATGTTGGTCTTGGGTATTTGAAAGGTTAATTGTATTTTGTGAAGAGGATTGTGTCAGGCTTTCACATATGTCTTGGGTATTGGTGGGATTAAAGGGGTTTTCCATCAGTTTGATATTTATGACAAATCCCAGGGTAGGTCATCTATCTCAGATCAGTGTGGGTCTAACACCCGGGCACCCCCAGCGATTAGCTGTCTGGAGCACTGCCAGAGGCAGACGTAAACTGCGTACAGAGGAGAACAGCACCACTCACTCCCAACGGTTTAGTGGCCATTGTCAGGTTTTGCAAATCAGCTGCTATACGATGAACATTTTTTTTTGTTTTTCATGTAGTATCACTGTACTTTTAACCACTTCACCTCCGGACGATTTTTCGATTTCGTATTTTTACTCCCCTTCTTCGGAGAGCCATAACTTTTTTATTTTTACATCAATATAGCCATATGAGGGCTTGATTTTTGTGGGATGACTTGTACTTTTAAATGGCATCATTCATTCTGCCCCAAATTCTACTGGAAAAGGGAAAAAAAAATCCAAGTGCTGTGAAATTGTAAAAAAAAAAGTGCAATTGCACAATTAATTTTTATTTTTTTTAATTTACTGTGTTCACTATTTTGAAAAACTGACCTGATATTATGAATCCCCAGGTTAGTACGAGTTCATAGATACCAAACATGTATATCTTTGCTTTTATCTAAGTGGTGAAAAAAAATTCAGAAGTTTGTAAAAAAAATAATTGCGCTTTTGTTGTCATTTTTCTAGACCTGTAGCGTTCTCATTTTTTGGGATCGGGGGTTCAGTGACAGCTTATTTTTTGTGTCTTGAGCTGACATTTTTAATTACATTATTTATACCATTTTTGCATCACCTGTTATTGCATTTTAATACAATGTTACAGCGACCAAAAAAATATAATGTTGGCATGTTTGATTTTTTTTTTTTCTCGCCACACCATTTACCGATCAGATTAATTGATTTTATATTTTGATAGATCAGCCATTTCTGAATTCGGCAATACCAAATATGTGTATTTATTATTATTATTATTATTATTATGATTAATAATAATTAATTTTCAATGGGGAAAAAGGGACCTGATTTGAACTTATTTTCAGATTTTTTTTTTAAACTTTTTTTTTTTTTTTAAATCATGTTACTAGCGCCCCTAGCACTAGAAGTCCCAGATATTTCGAGCTCCCCCCTGAAGTCCCGAAAGAGGGTCAAATGACCCTTAGACTATCTTTTTTATTCAATAAATAAAATGTTAATTTGAAATTTTTTTATCTTGCAGATGAGGAGACTCCTCCTCTACCAAAAAAGAGAGCTCGGTTGGCGAGTGAGCCGACAGAGACCGCAAATCCTTCAGGTCATTCGACCCGTCTCTGGGTTCAAAAGGTAGAAATGTTAAATGACCCCTCTCTGGGACTTCTAGTGCTAGGCCACTTTATGGCTATATTGTCCCATCACTTCTCCTGATCAGACCAATGCTTCAGATCAGCATACATGTGTGGGGACAGACACGATCAAGGATTTACAAGTTCATCCTTGGTCGTAAAGGGGTTGATACTTTAATACTACACACTCTTTAAAGGGAATTATACATCAGAAAATGACTTGCTGCTTAAATCAGCTTTTTATATTTAGAATGTGTTTTTTTCATATCTCAATCTGTATTAATAATAAATAAAAATGGAGATCCTGCAATTTTTACATTCTACAATAGGGATATTCTAGATTCATTAAAACTCTGCCTGTAATATTAGACTACTGAAAAGAACAGGAAGTGTGAGGCTGAAATAGTACCAGTGGCCACTATGAAAATGACAAGACTTTCTTTTTTTTTTTTTTTTTTTTTTTTTTAATACCAATATCTGTGTAAAAAGAAATAACACAAAAACTTGGTCTAAAATTATTTGGGGGCCGCATTCTTTGCAGGCCCAGGTGACATTTCAGTGATTCCATGTGTTTTCTTCTATACACCTTTGGATCACTTTTTGTGAACATTTTTTTGCTTGTTTATTAAAACAAACCTCCACTTTTTTGTTACGTTTATATGTAAAAAAGCATTTTTAATGGTAAAAACATTTTTTTTAATCTCTTTCTTGTGCCCAGTAGTAATGTAACCATCCTTGTGCCCAGTAGTAATGTGCCCATCCTTGTAGCATTTTGCCCATCCTTGTAGCATTGTGTCCATCCTTGTAGCATTGTGCCCATCCTTGTAGTATTGTGCCCATCCTTGTAGTATTGTGCCCATCCTTGTAGCATTGTGCCCATCCTTGTAGCATTGTGCCCATTTTTGTCCCCTGTAGTAATGTCCACCATCTTTGCGCCCAGTAGCATGGTGCCCATCCTTGTAGCATTGTGCCCATCCTTGTAGCATTGTGCCCATCCTTGTAGCATTGTGCCCATCCTTGTAGTATTGTGCTCATCCTTGTAGTATTGTGCCCATCTTGTAGTGTTGTGCCCATCCTTGTAGCATTGCGCCCATCCTTGTAGCATTGTGCCCAAGTAGTAATGTCTCTAGTCCTCATCCTAGTTCGCTATTATGCCGTTCTTGACATACACAAAAAAAAAGATTCTTCTCACCTTTCCTCTGTTCCCTCTGTTTTCTCTTAACTGGGTCATTCCATGTCAAGTGGACCAGTTTTAAAAATCGTCCCCACTCGACCTTCTCCGATTTTGTTGAAAATGTATAAGGATGTACATATATGTTTGAAAAGAGGTTCTGTAAATTTTTAGGGCCAGATATCAAATACATTGGGCACTGTTGACCTTTCACTGGAGGGTCCACCAAGCCTGCGGCTTCAGCTAAGAGGATTTTGCAAACTTTGGCACATAGCCATTACAGTTCTATACTGGCTATGATGCTGAAATTTGGCATACTAGCTCAACTTTTGCTGCTAAACACGATAAAACTATTACCAACTATGACAAAACAATATTTTGGCTGCAATTTTGTGTCAAAGTAGCTTGTAAAACGCCTCGCATAAAATTTATGCCTAACTTTGCCCATATATAACTCAAGACCAAAAAACAATAGTAACTGGTGCTTTGGCCTGTACACCAAACATCTACATGACTTTGCATTGCAATATCACGGTCAAAGCATATGTATTTGTGGAAATACTCACACCCACATATGATGAAAAACTTAAAAAATCCGAATTCTACCTATTTTTAGGTCAAATTTCTCAAAAAGGTTACCCCTAAAATATATTAATTCTGATATCATTAGAAAGAGCACATTTTTCTCTACAAGGATCATTGGGGTTTTTTTCGGAGTCTCTCAGTTTAAAAAAAGAAAAATGCCACTGAACATGGTGTTATTTATTAATACGCAATGAATGGTAACTGCACTACTCAAACCCTTGCGTTGGTCCATGGTGGTTATACCACAACCAATTCCCTAAGAATTGGTCTTATAATCCTATTAAGAATTGTAATAATGCTGTCTTTTGAGAATTAGCAGTCCCCTCGCCTAGGAGCCATGGCCGATAGCCGTGCAAGGCCAGCCGCAGGCGGTCTCTTTATCGTAGGTTCCAAAGCCTGAGGGTGGGTGTCTTTGCCTAGGATCCCAAGCCTAATATTGGGTATCTTTTATTGGTTCCCAAGCCAGAAATAGGTAAAATTCGGCTTTTTTAAGTTTGTCATCATATGTGGGTGTGAATATTTCCACAAATACATATGCTTTGACCGTGATATTGCAGCAATGCAAAGTCATGTAGATGTTTGGTGTACAGGGCAAAGCACCAGTTACTATTGGTTTTTGGTCTTGAGTTATATATGGGCAAATTTTATGCGAGGCGTTTTACAAGCTACTTTGACACAAAATTGCGGCCAAAATATTGTTTTGTCATAGCTAGTAATAGTTTTATCGTGTTTAGCAGCAAATGTTGAGCTAGTATGCCAAATTTCAGCATCATAGCTAGTATAGAACTCTAATGGCTATGTGCCAAAGTTTGCAAAATCCTCTTAGCTGAAGCCGCAGGCTTGGTGGAATCTCCAGTGAAAGGTCAACAGTGCCCAATGTATTTGAGATCTGGTCCTAAAAATTTACAGAACCTCTTTTCAAACATACATGTACATCCTTATAAATTTTCAGCAAAATCGGAGAAGGTCGAGTGGGGACCACTGGTCCACTTGACATGGAATGACCCAACTGCTCGTTGTGGCCTGCAGACCCATAGACCCCGTGACGATAGTGTTTCGATGCAGGGGGCCGGCGCCGGCAGGGCTTTACTACAGTTAATTGATTTTCAGCGCAGCACGCACTTAGGAGCTCTTTGCTCTCTACCATTAACAGGCAAACAGGTGACTTCATACAGCTACCTGCTTGACATTGGTATAGTGCAGAGCAGTGGCGTAACTAGAGTTCGATGGGCCCCGGTGCAAAATTAGGACCAGGGTCCCCCCTCGGAGTACAGGATGATTACACTGACACTTGGCTCTTTCCCTCAGCACACAGCTTTTCCATGCTCCGCTATCCCTTTTTCCCTCGGTACCCAGCTTTCCATGTTCTGATATCATCTTGTCCTCAGCACCCAGGTTTCCAATGCTCTGCTATACAACTTTCCCTCAGCACCCAGCTTGCCCCTGATATCAGAGCATGGGAAAGCTGGGTGGTGAGGGAAAGATGTATAGCAAAACATGGGAAAGTTGAGTGCTAAAAGAAAGATGTATAGCAGAGCATGGGTGGGTGATCCACCACTCAGCATCAGCTGGGCGCTGAGGGCAAGATATCAGAATATATGAAATCTGGGTTCTGAGGGATATCAGAGCATGGGAAAGCTGGATGCTGAGGGAAAAATATACCAGACCATGGGAAAGCTGGGTGCTGAGGGAAAGAGCCTCTTTCCCATCCCATGCTTGTATCTTGATGCATTTGCAGCAGAGTGCGCGCTAGGAGCTCCCTGCAACAGTGGCGGAACAATTGTGGTGCAGGGGTCGCCACTGTGACTGGCCAGGGGGCTCATGAGGCCAGAGAAACTCAGCACTTGTTTCAGCTAATGTGCGCAGATCCAGCTGAGATATATTGCAGCAATGACCGTTTGGTCCCTGCACATTGTCACAGGAGGCAACAGCGGCTCTGGAGCTCACACATGTCCCGGCTACTTAACCAATTGTATATTCAATGCCCTCCACACCCATAATCCCGCCCACCTCTTTTCACTGAAGCCACTGCTGAGAAGTGGGTGGGATTATGGGCACAGTGATCACCAGGCTGCTGGCTTTGAGAATCTGCTGGGCGATGGATCCCTCACTAGGCCCCTGACAGTCTCTCCTCAAACATACAGCACATATGCTGCATGTTCCAGCCATCAGAAGAGGGTAGGAATGCTGAGCACAGCCATCCCCTACAGGGAAAGAGCTAAGTGTCAGTGTAATCATCCTGTACCCCGAGGGGGGACCCTGGTCCTAATTTTTCACCGGGGCCCATTGAACTCTAGTTACGCCACTGCTCTGCACTATACCAATGGCAAGCAGGTAGCTGTATGAAGTCACCTGTTTGCCTGTTAATGGTAGAGAGCAAAGAGCTCCTAAGTGCGCTGCAAATGAATCAACTGTAGTAAAGCCCTGCCGGCGCCGGCCCCCTGCATAATAACGCGATAGTCACAGGGTCTGCGGGCACTCGGGCCGCAACAAGCAGCCTCAGGGGCCGCGTGTTTGATACCTCTGGTCTAAAGGATAGGTAATTTTCTGGTAATACTTTTCTGTAATGTTCTGGTATAGGTTTGTTTTTCATTTCACCACTGGGTAGGTATCAGCAGGCTCAGACTGGGGTTGTCTGTGACTGTGACCCACAGGAGAAATTGACCCTAGCGGCCCACACTACAGCTATATGCAAATACCTGTTAGCTGTTATCCCTGTTATAGTGGAGCCTTGACTGCAAAACACAGGAGACTCTTGCACATCTACTGTGAGTACACCATAACTGATGTATAACTACAGTAGTTTCAAAAAAGGGGTTCTTTGGTGAAAACAAGTTATCACCAATCCACAGATTAGCATACCGCCCAACTTTTGAAGAACAGAAAGAGGGACAAACGATGCGGTGCACTGTGGCAAATTTTAGCCATGCCCCAAACCACACCCATTTGGCAGTAAGGGGTGATCAGCAGATGACTCGGACTGTTTATTCATCCATTGCAGCCAGAACTTTCTCATATTTATATACTGTAAGCATCACCTCACACGTGCTTCTTTTTTGTATCTGTAAGGCCGAATTCACATGTTGCATTAATCCTGTGTTTTTTATTTCTGACGCTGTCTGCACTAAACTACATAATAATAATCTTATAAATTATTTTATAAATTTCCATAATGTGATGTGGTTGGTTTTAATAATTTAATAAAAATATTTTTACAATTAAAGCAATAGTGCTGTCTTTGGATATTGAAATCTAACATTAATAATCTTCTCTGATTATTCCATTTTTGCTGCATTTTTTTTATACCTTTTCCCCATTATTTCTTGCGTTTTTGGTACAGATGTGAAGCCACAGTTTTAAGCCTCTAGAGAAAAAAAAAACACCGCAGAGTTTAGCGGCATCTTTTCATGAAATCTCATCTACTTTGCTTGGACAGTTAAACACAGCAGAATTTTTGTGCAAAAAAAGCAGCAGAAAAAAATGCAGCATTTATGGTACATGTGAACATGGGCTAAATGTCCAAGCAAAGTGAATGTGGTTTCATGAAATCTACGCCCTTGATGCGTCTAAAGATGTTGCTGAACTTTGCGCTTTTGGTAGTCTTTTTCTCTATAGGCTTCTTTGTGGAGCCAGAAAAAAAATGCAAGCAAAAAAAAATGTTGTTACATTTTTAAACGCAGAATGAAAGCTTTTCTGTGGTATTTAAAACCCAGATTCACATCTGCACCAAACATGTATGAAATATCTGGGAAAGCGCATAAATTACGTAGCAAACACGCAGTAATCAGAGATGATTGTTATTGTGTTGTGTTGTGCAGACACCTGCAGAAAAACCGCAGAATTTACGCTACGTGTGAACACGACCTCCGATACATTTTTATTACATTTTTAATGGATTTAATAGAGAAAAATAATCAATTGTGCCATTTTTGCGCCATTTACCGATCCCCATAATAATTTGATTGCTGTGTTGTGCAGGTCGTTACAAATACATGGACACCAAATACGTCCATGTTATTTGCTGATTTGTGATGTTTATAATTTTATATATATAAAAAAAAAGGACAATCAAAATTACATTGTTCTAATTTTTTTAATCTTTTTAGTAATTTTATTGGAATAAAAAAAGTAATACAAAATCTATTTTCCTCTCCCTCTAGAATACAGGTCATACATTATACTCTATGTCCAGTGTAATCTGATGTGAATTCAGGGGCAGTAATGCAGGTTCATCTATAGAAAATCCTCCTTCTGACATCATCACAGGTTGTAGCTCAACACCTAGAGCTGCTGGACATATGTTTGAAAGTTCCTGGTTTGATTCTTGGGGTGGATGAAAATGAAGAACTTTTTTTTCTGTATGTTTCTATTTTTTTTCCTCATTTCTTGATAGTAGATTTATAGGAACAAAATAATCTGACATTATCCTTCAGCTACATAGAGATAAAGATATAGATAGATACATACTCTATGTAATTGAATAATCTGCTTATGGCTATTCAGCCTGCAATACAGGTCAAGATTACTAAATCCCCCTATGCCTTTCAATACAGACAGTGGCTCAATGGTAGAGCTGCTGCCTATAGGCAGTAAGTTCATAAGTTCTAGACCTGGCCCCTCCTGCAAACCAGAGCAGAGGAGAATCTAATTTATGCACTGAACTGAGTTAATTTAGTCACTGCACTGAGAGGAGGAGTTGGGACAAGAGCTGAGAACAGTGGGACTGTGGGAGAGAGCCCTCAAATCGTGACAGTCCCGCTGAATTCAGGACAGTTGGGAGGTATGGATTAGGTAGGTGACAACTTATCGATCAGTGGAATCCAACCATTGGAAATTGCAGTGCTCTGAAGAATGGGGAACTTTTATCTCTGACATGGCTCTTTTATCCCCATTTTAAAATGGAGCGACAGGTCAGATGTGTGAACGCCGCTCCATTCATGCTTTTTGGGGCTGCAACAAAAAAGCCAAGTGCAGCGCTCACTGCCACAGAGGGAATAAATAGATTAATGGTCGAGTCGTACATGAGTTCCACTCTAATAGAGAGAACATTTGAGCATTCTGTTCAGCAGTTGGACTTCCACCGACCAATAACTTATCACTTATCCTTAGGCCACGTTCACATGTTCAGTATTTAGTCAGTCATTATTTGTAAGCCAAAATCAGCAGTGGAACAATCAGAGGAAAATTATAATAGAAACACGTGCACCACTTTTGCATTTTTCACCCACTCTTGATTTTGGCTTACAAATACTGATGTAAAATACTGACCAAATACTGAACATGTGAACGTGGCCTTAGAAGAGGTTATTATTTTTTTCACTGGAGAACCTCTGTAAGTGCATATTTTTTACTGGTTAATAGTTATAGAACTGGGAGAGGTTAAGTATTCAAGTATTTATTCTCTATTGGAAATAAAGAATCTTTCCCTTATTGATATCGGAGATAACATGTGACCAACATGCACAACACAATGCACTATACCAAGACCAATAACACCACATACAATAGATAAATACCACCACACCATGATCGGACCAGATATCACCACATAGTGACCAAATAATACCACATACAAGGAACAAATACCTCCACACTAAGACCAGACCACATATGATCATCATCACATAGTGACCGAGTAATACTACAATAACGATACTAATTAAAAACCACAATACTAATAATACTAATATTAGCACTGATGACATTTATACACAGGAGCTCTGTATATAGGGTCAGTGTACAGGGATCACCGGTGGCATTATACGCAAGAGCTCTATATATAGTGTATAGTATGTGTGTAAATCTAATGCAATGAGTTACTAGTGACGTCTCTAGTTGAAGTCATTCATCTTTGATCCGACGCAGACTGCTATCACTTCTTCCAGCCAATACTCATCTCTACAGAACATAACACACAGATATCTATAGCTCATTGTTTCTAGCACACATTCCCTGCTTTTTTCCAATTTCTACACAATGTCAGATGATGAAAAAAGGCGACATAATGCCACCCTGCACAGTAACAGGACCTCTCTTTTGTTCTCCAATGGAAGACCGTATCCTCAAAAGTAAAATATCTTACAGCATTACTTATGTCCCCCTTTTGCCACCATAACCCAATAATATATGTTCCTCATTCTGGATCCCCATATAGTAATTATGTCACCTATCCTGGCCCCCTTTATTTAATAATGTCTCCCATCTTGTCCCCTTTATTTAATATCTCCTATCCTGGCCTCCTTTATTTAATAATGTCTCTCATCTTGTCCCCTTTATTTAATAATATCCCTCATCCTGGCCCCTTTATTTAATAATGTCTCACATTCTGGCCCCCTTTACTTAATAGTCTCCCATCCTAGGCCCCTATGTTCCTCCATCTCGGGCCCCTATGTTTCCCTTTCCTAGGTCTCTATGTCCTTCATCCTGGAACCCTATGCTGCCCATCCAGGGCCTCTATGTCCACTACCCGGCCCATTCAAACAGGAAAGAGGGGAAAGACTCTTCTCACCTTCCTGTGCGTCCCTGGCATCCTCTTGCTGCTCTATATCAAACTTGATTGTTAAAATGGCTGCTGACCTATCAGCTGACGTCAGTGCGCGCTGTATTGCAGTGACGTTAAAAGGCCTCACACGTCACTATGCAGCTTCTGATAGACTGCCAGCATTTAACGGCACTGCTATGCGCTGTGCACTGACGTCAGGGCACAGCCTTTGATAGGCACAAGGCCCACCGAGGCCACCAGGCCTGTCCAACGCTCGGTATACAGTCTATCACAAAAATGAGTATACCCATCACATTTATGTAAATATTTTATTATATCTTTACATGATTTAATGTAAAGTAGTCAGTGTAGAGCTTTGTATAAGGCAATGTGCTTACATTGCTTTTTCATGCTTTTTTCTTAGCATCTTTTAGGCCATGTATGCACGTCTGCGTTCTGCGTGACAATTACTCCACAGCGTTTTGTCACTGCATGTGCGTTTCAAAACGCTGCCGAAAAGCTGCATTTTGAAAGTATTTTGAATGCAGAATTCCTGCGTTCTGGATGCTTGCTTTACCATAGACAGAATGGGTAAAGCATCCAGAACGCACAAAGGAAGTGACGTGTTGCTTTTTAGAACGCAGCGATTCGGCCACAAATTTCAGCATGCAAATCGCTGCGTTCTAAAATGCAACGTGTGCATAGACTTTCCACACGTTACATAGACTTTGCTGGGGACGCAGAACGCATGCGTTTACGCTCCAGTGCTAGACGCAGCGTAAATGCATGCAATATGCAGACGTGCGCACGTGGCCTCTATCAATAAAAGCAAGGAAAAATCATCACAGCAAAGTCTGAGAATCCTGACTTGCTATGTCCACGTACCTTCTTTTTTCCTTGCAGTTTTTGCTGCTGAAAAAAAGAAGCAGCATTTCAATTGTTTCTGATTTTTTTTTCCTGCTTTTTTCACCAATTGTCTTCAATGGTGTCAGTGAAAAACACATGGAAAATTGCATGTGTAATGCACACGTTCCTTTATTGTGTGCGTTTTTATGTGCTTTTTTGACGTCTCTGGGGTTCCCTGCAGCCACTTCCTCATCTTGCTGTCTTTACCACAGGACCTTGCTGCAGGGAACTCTGGTGACATCACAAGGTGAATCGAGTTAATGCCTGCGGATCACCGGGGTTTCCTGCAGATTCTCCGGCATAAACTCGGTTCACCTTGTGACGTCACCGAGGTTCCCTGCACCTAGGCCTCATAGCCAGTGTTAGCAGACATTTTGTCATCTCTCTGTCTTTACCACAGGACCTTTCTGCAGGGAACTCCGGTGAGGTAGGTGCCGGGGTCTGTGAGGTGATCCGTATCTCAGTAACCCGGGGTTGTCATGGTGACGACCCAGGGTTACCATGTCAGCGATTGTGTCCTTGTGATCGCATTGCAGGGACCCAATCGCCAGTGAGACGTAAGCGATTCCTCTCCCTGCCTCCTGAATGCTTTGATCGCAGCATTTAGGAGGTTAAACTGGCGAGAGCGGTATGGGCACCGCTCCGAACAGGGAGAGCCGGGTCCCAGCTGTAAGATCAGCCGGTGATCCGGCAGCAATCGGGGCGGTACAGCGCAGGAACCCCCGCAGTCGCCATGATTAAAAAAAACGCACAAAAAAAGCATGTGAAAAAATGCGCAAGTGCAATAAAAAATGCACATTTCTTCAGCTGCTTTGTTCCTGCCAAAATCATTCGTTTTTAGATGCAAAATTATTAAACATAGAAATGCAACGTGGGCACATAGCAACTGTGTAAATTTCCTATGCCCTCTAAGCAACTCAACACAGAGTCATTAATGTATAAGCCACTGGCAACAAAAGTGAGTACACCTCTAAGTGAAAATGGCCAAATTGTGCCCAAAGTGTCAATATTTTGTGTGGCCACCATTATTTTCAAGCACTTCCATAACTCTCTTGTGCATGGAGTTCACTAGAGCTTCACAGGAGCCACTGGACTCCTCTTCCACTGCTCCATGAGGGCTGCTAAAGATGGGGAAACAGAAGGCGCAATAGGGTCTTACCCGGTATTTACCGTATAGAAGTATAGAGAGGTACACTCACCTGGTCGGGTTGTGCCAGTCACAACTCCTAAGTAAGCATGTGAGTGTCCGTGTGGTCCAAGCAGCGGCCCCGTATAAAACGTAATAAAAATGGCAAACAGGTAAACGGGTCTATGCCGCGCTAAAAGACCACTGGTACTCGGAAGTTAATGGAATTTCTTTTATTTCAGCAATCCAACGCGTTTCAGAGACAAGGACCGTCTCCTTCAGGGAAAAAGAAATCATCAATTTCTTTTTCCCTGAGGAAGGAGACGGTCATTGTCTCTGAAACACGTTGGATTACTGAAATAAAAGAAATTCCATTAACTTCCTAGTACCAGTGGTCTTTTAGCGCGGCATAGACCCATTTTCCTGTTTGCCATTTGTATTACTCCTCCATGAGGACATCACAGAGCTGGTGAATGTAAGAGACCTTGCGATCCTCTACCTTCCATTTTAGGATGCCCACAGTTGCTCAATAGGGTTTAGGTCTGGAGACATTCTTGGCCACTTTAGCACCTTTACCATCAATTCCTTTAGCAAGGCAGTGGTGGTCTGTGAGGTGTGTTTGGGGTAGTTATGTTGGAATACAAACTGAGGGGATCATGCTCTACTTCAGTCTGCCAGAGTACATGTTGGCATTCATGGTTCCCTCAATGAACTATAGCTGCACACAGCTGCCAGCACTCATTCAGGCCCAAACTTTGACACCCCAACCACCATACTTGACTGTACGCAAGATACACTTGTCTTTGTACTCCTCACTTGGTTGCCACCACACACTCAGACATCTTGACTAGAGATGAGCGAACCGGTGCCGGTTCGGCTCGAGGCCGGTTCGCCGAACGGGGGTCCCGTTCGAGTTCGGTTCGTCGAACAACCAAACTCGAACGTATAGGCTATAATGGGAGGCAATCACAAACACATAAAAATGCATGATAAATGTACACAAACAGTTAATAAACATTGCCATAACACTTACCGGTCCTCGCGATCCCTTCTGCACTCTGTCTCCTGCCGCTATTCCATCCGATGATCGCTGAATCCTCCCGGTGACCTGCACTGCCAGCAGAGATGCAGGACCTATCGTGACGTCAAAATAGCCATGTGACCAGTCACGTGGCTATTATCTCATTGGCTACAGACTGGTCACATGACTATGACACGTCATGTAGGACCTGTGAGTGCATCTCTCCGGTACACGGTGCACATATGTGTATCGCCGTGTACCGGCGACATGCTCTAGCACACGGTCGACTCCCCGTTCCGTTAGGGACCGGCTGACACAGCCGGTCATTAACGGAGATCACCGTTGCCATAGCAACGCAGTTAGCGGTGACGTCACCGCTAACCGCGGCTCCGAGAGCACCGTTGCTATGGTAACGCGTCTGTCAGCGTTACCGCTAGCAGCCAGCACTGATCACTCACGGAGTGAAGGCTGCACGCTGCTTCCCGATTGTAGTGATGATTGTAGTGAGGATGAGGTTCCCCAGCCCCAAGTGATGAGCTGGTGAATCTCATCCTTCCTCACTACAATCGTCACTACTACTACACTAGAAAGAAAGAAGACAGAAGAGCAGGATCGTGGAGGGCTGACAGGGGGTAATAAAGATGGAGTCTCTAATGTGTCTGTGTATTTATTTCTATTAAAGTATTTTTTCTCTGTGTGGTGTTTTTTTTAACCCTTTATTGGAGATTCTTAATGGCCGGGTCAAACGTGCCTGACATTAAGAATCTCTGGCTTAATACTGGCTAGTAAAACAAAGCCAGTATTAACTCATGATTACCCAACAAGCCACCCGGCTCCAGGGCTGTTGGAAGAGTTGGATACAGCGCCAGATGATGGCGCTTCTATGAGAGCGCCATTTTCTGGGACGGCTGTGGACTGAAATCCGCAGCATTGGCGCCCAGAAACCTCGGGCTAACCTGTGCTGCGGATTCCAATCCCCAGCTGCCTAGTTGTACCCGGCTGGACACAAAAATGGGGCGAAGCCCACGTCATTTGTTTTTTAATTATTTCATGAAATAAGTGAAATAATTAAAAAAAAACGGGCTTCCCTATATTTTTGGTTCCCAGCCGGGTACAAATAGGCAACTGGGGGTTGGAGGCAGCCCGTGGCTGCCAGCTGTACCTGGCTAGCATACAAAAATATGGCGAAGCCCACGTCATTTTTTTGGTGGGCAAAAAAATTCTGCATACAGTCCTGGATGGAGTATGCTGAGCCTTGTAGTTCTGCAGCTGCTGTCTGCTCTTCTCCATACAGACAGACAGCAGCTGCAGAACTACAAGGCTCAGCATACTCCATCCAGGACTGTATGCAGACGTTTTTTGCTCCCTGAAAAAATTATGTGGGCTTCGCCATATTTTTGTATGCTAGCCAGGTACAGCAGGCAGGTACGGCTGCCCCCAACCCGCAGTTGCCTATTTGTACCCGGCTGGGAACCAAAAATAAAGGGAAGCCCTTTTTTTATTATTTCATGAATTTCATGAAATAATTAGAAAACAAATGACGTAGGCTTCGCCCCATTTTTGTGTCCAGCCAGGTACAACTAGGCAGCTGGGGATTGGAATCCGCACCACAGGTTGGCCTGAGCTTTTTGGGCCCCACTGCTGCGAATTGCAGTCTGCAGCCGCCTCAGAAAATGGCATTTTCATAGAAGCGCCATCTTCTGGCGCTGTATCCAACTCTTCCAGCACCTGCCTGCTATATCTGGCTAGCATACAAAAATATGGCGACACTCACGTCCTTTTTTTTGTAGTTTTTTGGCAAAAAAAATAAAAAATGCTTCCCTGGATTTTCCATTGCCAGTGAAGGTAACACCAAGCAGTGGGGGTTAGCAGCCAGTAGCTGCTTGGATTACCCTTAGCTAGCAATACAAAAAATGCAGCGGGAGCCCATATTTATTTTTTTTAATTATTTATATAAATAACTAAAAATAAAATGGGCTTCCCTGTATTTTGATTGCTGGACATCACAGTGCTGTAAAAATAAATCTTTAAAAAAATGACGTAGCGCTCCGCGGTATTTTTGATTCTCAGCGCAGATAAAGCAGACAGCTATGGGTTGCCACCCCCATCTGCCTGCCGTTACCTTGGTTGCTAATCAAAATACAGGGAAGCCCATTATTTTTTTCTATTTAAAAAATAGTTAAAAAAAAAAAAATGACGTTGGGTCCCCCCCATTTTTGATAGCCAGCTAGGGTAAAGCAGACGGCTGTAGCCTGAAAACCACAGCTGGCAGCTTTACCGTGGTTGGGGATCCAATGTGGAGGTCCCCTCAGGCTCTTTTTTATAATTATTTTATAAATATTAATAATTACACAAAAAAAGTAGGGTCCCCTCCAAATTGGATCACCAGCCAAGGTAAAGCGGACAGCTGTGGTCTGGTATTCTCAGGGTGGGAAGGTCCATAGTTATTGGGCCTTCACAGCCTAAAAATAGCAGGCCGCAGGCACCCCAGATGTGGCGCATCCACTAGATGCGCCAATCCTGGCGCTTCACCCCAGCTCATCCCGTGCCCTGGTGCAGTGGCAAACGGGGTAATAAATCGGGTTGATACTAGCTGTAAAGTCACCTAAGATCAAGCCCAGCAGTTTGTGATGTCATGGCGTCTATTAGATACCCAACATCATAAACTGTCAGTACTAACAAAAATAAAAAAATCGACAAAAGAAATTTATTTGAAAAAACAGTCCCCAAAACATTTCCTCTTTCACCAATTTATTGTAAGAAAAAAAATAAAGGGGTCCCACGACGACTCTGGACCGTCTAGAATATGGGGGGGAGACACTCAGGGAACGTATCCCCCATTTTCTAGGAGTGCGGACCCTTCATGTGAGGAGTGTGGGTGCAATGAATCTGCACTCACTCTCCCCGGGTCCACAGCAGCAGAGTCCATGTCGTAATGGTTGCTACCAAAGCTGCAATGCCCTGCTCATGAGGTAAGGGCATGCCTAATCAGGAGAACTACTGTAGAGGAAGCTCTGCTCACTGGTATATAGGTTCTCAGAGGTAATAATAGATAAAATTAGTGAGTAACCTCGGCACTCTAAATCTCCCAGACTAAGTCAGTAAGTCACAATGGATAGTAATGCAAAATCACTCTTTATTGGTCCGTATTAAGAACATTTTTTTTTCATAAGCATATATGTTTTTGTCCAAAACAAGTTACAAATGACGTTTCGGCCTGAGCCTTCGTCAGATTGGACTTATCTGCATGTAATCATGAAAAATGACAATAATCAGTATCACATAAGAGTGAGAGAACAATAACATAAACTCGAACAATGTAGAGGTACAATTGGGATGCAGCAAAAAAATTGCAACACAGCAAGAAATGAAACACATGATACAAATGTCATAATACAGTACAAGGACAATATAGTAATGACAAATATGGGGTCAGAGTAGACTTAGACAGCTCTGGTACGAAAGAGATGTCAATCATAAAGTAACATGTGCAGTAGGTGTAGAGCTACAGTATGCATGGCAGAGCTAATGGGTAGACCGACCATAGAAAAAGAACGGAGAAAAAGTGGAGAAAAAGTGGAGAAAAAATGGAGAAAAAGTGGAGCACCCTTTGGTGCCTTTCTTGTGGCACTAAGGGGTGCTTAGCTTTGTATTTAGCCAAAAAAATGAAAAAAAAAATGACGTAGGGTTCCCCCTAGTTTTGTAGCCAGCTAGGGTAAAGCAGACGGCTGCAGCCTGCAGACCACAGCTGGCAACCTCACCTTGGCTGGTAATCCAAAACTGAGGGCACCCCACGCTGTTATTTTAAATTAAATAAATAATTTTAAAAAAAAAAACACGTAGGGGTCCCCCAAAATTGGATCACCAGCCAAGGTAAAGCAGACAGCTGGGGCCTGATATTCTCAGACTAGGGAGGTCCATGGTTATTGGACTCTCCCAAGCCTAAAAATAGCAGGCCGCAGCCGCCCCAGAAGTGGCGCATCCATTAGATGCGCCAATCCTGGTGCTTCGCCCCAGCTCATCCCGCGCCCTGGTGCGGTGGCAAACGGGGTAATATATGGGGTTAATACCAGATGTGTAATGTCACCTGGCATCAAGCCCTGGGGTTGGTGAGGTCAGGCGTCTATCAGATACCCGACATCACCAACCCAGTCAGTAATAAAAAAAAATAGACGACAAACACATTTTTATTTGAAAAAACACTCCCCAAAACATTCCCTCTTTAACCAATTTATTAGAATGAAAAACAAATCCAGGTCTGCTGTAATCCAAGGGGTTGCCATGACGATCCACACTGTCCCAGTCAATGAAGAGCAGGATGTTCCCCATTGGCTGGGAGAGCAGTGCAGTGACCTGAGCTAACATCAATGGGTCAGCCCAGGTCACTGCAGGGGATGACAAGTGCTGCTGTCAGCGAGGTACATTACCTGCGCTGATCTCCTGCACTGCTGACAGCCCCTGTCACTGAGTTCAATGACCGGCGCCTTCACAGCCAAATATCGCGAGAGGTCCGTGACATCACCGCTAGTCAGTCTCGGGTCGGAAGCGAGAGGTGATGTGACAAGCGGCGGCCATGGAGGACAGTGACAGCGCTGAGGTCGGGATGGCGGGACTTCATCACCGCAGGTAAGCCGAGCGGGACCATGTGTGTGTGTGTGTGTGTGTGTGTGTGTGTATGTATGTGTACGTGTGTGTGTGTATATGTGTACATGCCGCGGGCAGGAGGGGGCGGAGCGAGCTGAGCGGGGAAGTGTGGGCTTCCTGCACGTAACTAAGATAAACATCGGGTTACTAACCAAAGCGCTTTGCTTGGATACCCGATGTTTATCTTGGTTACCAGCTTGTGGCAGGCTGCCAGCGATGGCTCCTGCACACTGTAGCTGTAAAAAGCCCTGCTTTTTGCTGCTAGAACCGTTCTCGAACGTATCTAGAACTATCGAGCTTTTGCAAAAAGCTCGAATTCTAGTTCGATCTTGAACAGCCCCCAAAATCACTCGAGCTTAGAACTGGAGAACCGCTAACCGCGCTCAACTCTAATCTTGACACCATCTGAAGCAAATAAGTTTATTTTGTTCTCATTAGACCACAGGACATGGTTACAGTAATCCATGTCCTTAGCCCTCAAACAGTTTGCTGAAGACTTTCTTGTGCATCATATTTTTTTTTTTTTAAACAATACATTTTTATTAATTTTCAAATAGTCAATGTACAAAATGGAAAGCATTAGAAAGAATATATTATTGATTCACATACAAAATAATGTCTATCATAGTTTTTCAGGGTAAATTTGATTCAGATAGCAATAACACTTGCAATCTAACAAAATGTATTACAAGAATTTCCTGGTAGTGATAATTCCTATAATCGATTGAAAAATGTATAGTCTTACATATAATTGAACGAATCATCAACCTTGACCCCCAAACCTGGTAGCTCTTAGCTATAAGAAAGGAAAAACGAACAATAAAGATGGAGAGAGAAAAAGAGAGGAGTATAAAGTTAGTGAAGAGAAAAAAGACAAGCGAACTAGCACACTGCACATTATTTCAGGATATGACGGTAGAGGGGAGAAGAGAAGAACACTTCCCAATGAAACCATGTCTTAGCGGCAATATCCCTTTCCTACTAGGAACTTGCGATCAGAGACTCCATACGGTGTGTCAAGGACACCTCTGTAAACCATTCCATGGATCTCCAGTGTCTGGGGATCACTGTTTTTGCGGCCTGTAATAGGTGTCTGAGAAGAGATTTTTTATATTTAGATGTGGACATGGGAAACATATAAAGCAAGATTGCTTCCGGGGATGGGGAGACTACGGTCCCTGTCACCTCCAGAACGACCCGAAGGACCCCCTTGCAAAAATCATTCAAGGTCAGGCAAGACCACCATATGTGTGACATCGTTCCTGGCTGCGCTCCACATCGCCAGCACGTGTCCGGAACCCCTGGAAACCATTTATTAAGTGTGACTGGAACCCTATACCACCTCGATATTATCTTATAGCTTGTCTCTTGTGATTTAGATGCTATAACTGCTCTATGTGAGAGAGAGAAACATTTGTCCCATTGGGTTTTCGTGAAGGTTTTGTGTAGTTCTGACTCCCAAGCTTTACAATATGGAGGAAGAGACAGGAGGTCTTTTTCGAAGAGTAATTTGTAGATAACTGATGTTGCATGTGCTATAACAGGTTGCATAAGACATAGAGACTCAAAGGTTGAAAGGGGACGTATTAGCGCCCCTTTGTCAGGAACGGACGCAAAAAAGTGCTGGAGCTGAGTGTATTCATATTCATGACGTGGAGTGGAGGGAGTGTCTCCCAGGATCGTGTTGAGTGGCAAGAGTACCCCGTTGGGGGCCACATGGTATAAACGTAGAGGACGGGATTTGGGGCAGCCTAGAAACATCGAAGAGGTATAGCCCGGGACAAACTTAGGATTTCCCGAGATGGGGAACAAGGGGCCATTTCTATCCAACAACTCTTTTTTCATAGAGGGGACGCTCAGGGATTTCAACATATTAGCTGTTGTATAGGAGATGTCTGGGCTATTTGGGAGTGGAGAGGAGCGTAGCCACAGCAGGACTCCAACTGGGATCGGGCACATATCCGTCGCCATGCGTACCCATAATTTCGACGAGTAGTTATGGACCAAGTCCAATACACGGGCGTTTGCGGCAGCTAGGTAGTATCGGCGACAATCTGGTAGACCCGTCCCACCCGCCTCTTTTGGATGAATTAATGTTTCCCAACGTAGTCGCGGATGTTTCGATGCCCATACGAAACACCTTAATTGTTGCCGTATACCCACCCAGAAAGAAGCTGGAATATAAGAAGGAATTGTGTGCAAAAGATACAGTAACCTGGGGAGGATAGTCATTTTCAAAATATTGATACGTCCGAACCAGGAGAATCTCGTCCGTTCTCATGTGGTTAAGTTGGTTTCAAGTCTGGAGAGAAATGTCTGGAAGTTCAAGGAGAATAATCTGGAGAGGGTAAACAAATACCTAGGTAAGTAATGACATTGCCTGGGGGCCACTTGAATGGATAATGCGTCTTCAGGCTGTTTACCGTATCACTAGGGAGGGATACATTAAGGTTTGTCCATATTGATCTTGAAATTGGACCACCTACCAAATCTCTCCAACAGGGCCAACAGGTTAGGAAGAGAGACCGGGGGTTGGTTATATAAATTAACAAGTCGTCTGCGAATGCTGATCATTTGTACTCCTTTCCGGCTAATTTAATTCCTTGTATCAATGGGTTATTACGAATAGAGGATAGCAGATGTTCCATAGTTAGTATGTATAAGAGGGGAGAGAGTGGGCAACCTTGGCGAGTACCATTGTGGATAGTGAAGGGGTCTGATAATGAACCATTGATCTTTAAACTGGCTACTGGGAATTTATATAATGAGAGAATTTTAGCTGAGAAGGAGGGACCGAGACCAATATGTGTGAGTGTTTGGGAAAGAGATGACCATGAGATTTTATCGAAAGCCTTTTCGGCATCAAGGGATAGAATTATCAGTGGTATTTTACTTGTCTTTGCATGATGCATGATGTCTATAGTTTTCAGGGTGTTGTCCCGTGCTTCCCTTCCTGGCACAAAGCCCACTTGGCTGGGATAGACCAGAGATGGGAGCAATGGACTCAGCCTGTTTGCCATTAGTTTAGCAAAAATTTTTAGATCAATATTAAGTAGGGAGATTGGGCGGTAACTCTTACAAATATGAGGGTCTTTTCCCGGTTTAGGGATCACTGTAACGTGCGCGGCCGTGGATTGAGAGGGGAACGGGCAGGAATCAGAGATAGCGTTAAATGCTACCAGCATTAACTGGGCCAAGAGGTCAGCAAATGTTTTATAAAATCTCCCAGTGAATCCGTCTGGGCCCAGACTCTTGTTGCCTGGAAGGTCTTTTATTACACCCAGCAGTTCCGTGTGGTCAAAAGGGGCCTCTAGTTCAGATGTCAGTTCTGGTCTCAGGGAGCTAAAAGGGGATGTAATGGGGTGAGGGGAGCTTGCCGGGTTGGGGAGATTATACAATTTTGAGTAATATGACCGGAAAGTTTCTGATATCTCAGCGGTAGTGTGGACCATAGAATCATTGGGGCTCTTGATACAGGGAATGAAATTCTGGGTGCACTGTGAGCGTAAAGCTCTAGCAAGCATCCTCCCGGGTTTGTTACCAAACTCATAAAAACGGCTGCGCCCTACCTGGAGGAATAACTTATAGAATTTGTCTAGTAGTTTTTTTTTTACCTCCAATCGTGCTTTGAGGAGATCTCTAAGCGTTTATGTAGAGAGCGCATTTTTATGAGCCAATTCTAGTTTGGTGACAGTTTAAAGAGCGGTGCTTAGGGTCTGGGCTCTAATTTTTTTCATACGAGAGCCGTGTTTAATAAAGACCCCTCTCAGAACACATTTGAGGGCTTCCCATTTAAAAATAGGGCAGTCGTGTCGGAGGAGTGATCCAAGAGGAAGTGCCTTATGGAGTCCTGGATATCTGACAGACATGCAGGGTCAGAAAGCAGGCTCTCATTCAGGCGCCATGGTCGTACCACTTTAGAGATGGAGGGGATCATAAGTGAACAGTAGATTGGGGCGTGGTCAGACCACAGCATGTTACCGATTGAAGTAGAGGACACCCAAGGGAGAGCTGAGTGTTGGACCAAGATATAATCAATCCTACTATATGAATTAAGCGGTGAAGAATAAAAAGGGTAATCTCTAACAGCGGGGTGTTATAACCTCCAACCGTCACATAACTGTAGTCTAAGTAGGGCTTTCTTATTGTATTTAATGGCTCTGTATGATAAGTGTGACTTTTTCGTTGAATTGTCCAACACCGGGTCCAGGGTAAGGTTGAGATCTGCACACAAAATTACTGTACCCTATATCAAGTGGCAGGAAATGTCCACCAAATTTGATATGAATTTGGCCTGGTCCTGGTTAGGGGCGTAGACATTTAATAAAGTTAGTGTTTGGCCTTCGATTGATAGAGATGCTAGATATATCATTCTTTCCCTATCTATCGTACATCTAACAATTTGGTGGGGGAGAGATTTGTGGATGGCGATGGCCACTCCCTTAGATTTGTTACTAGGGTTATTGGCAAACTGCCAACTAGTGTAGTGTTTATGCTTGATGCTAGGTGTATTATTATCTTTGAAGTGAGTTTCTTGAAAGCAGATTATCTGTACCTTTTGCCAATGGAAGTGTTGCAGGATTTGCACTCGCTTTTCCGGGGTGTTCAGGCCTTTGGCGTTGAGGGAAGCAATTCTCAACTGTCATTCGATCTGAGCGTCAGTTTAATTACGGTGTATGGGGAGAATCGTGCAATGCAGAGAAAGAAACGAAGTTAGAAAGATTAAAGCTTTTAGAAGATATAAAGAGAAAGTGACTCAAAGCGAGCCAAGAATCAGAGGTATAGCCTCTGCTCAAAAAACTAAGAAGGTACTAACGTAGAACAGGAGCTTGTGCAACCTTGATAGGCAGGACAGAGGCTCGCACCCTATGTGGGGCGAAGTCTGGTCAAGCAAGCAGAAAGGTAGCACAGGAGCCTGCATAACACTGCAAACAGTTCAAATTTATAACATAGCGTAACCTAGCATCCACCGGCTAATTAAGATAACATGTAGTCTGTGGGCATAAGAAGGTTATTGCTGTAGACATATATCTAACGCAATAATACAACTTGAGAAATGGATAAGCAGTTCACAACCGACCCGTTATTACTGAATACTTGTGAGGGATCAGGTGTACCCAACGGAGGTATAACCTCTACATTACTTGTTATTATATATGGGTCACTGAGTTACTCTTTCCTCCCTCCTTTCATTCAGTCTCCCCGGCCAATCTGAACAGGCGGATAGACAGGATCAGCGTCTCTTAATGTAGTAGCGGCACCATCAATACGTTATGCTAAGTCACTATGTGGTGCGGCGACCAGCGGTTAGACCTCTTTTTTCACCTCCCTTCAGTCTTTCTCTAGGAGGGAGGCCCAACGGGGGGCGACCCAAGGATCCGGGAGGCCTCCCGACCAAGCCCACTCCATTCTCCACTACCGCCACCCAATCAGGCAGCTGTATACTGGGTAACCCCAGGTTGGATAAGAAGCCCAGCAAATCCCCAGGCGCTCGTATGGAATATGTCTGGGAGCCTTTCCTGACCGATAGGGAGAAGGGAAACCCCCACTTGAAGGGGATCTCCTTTTCTTGTAGGAGGTTAAGTAAAGATTTAAGAGCCGTTCTCTGGGCCAATGTATAGCGAGATAAGTCCGGCATAATCCGAATAGGTTGACCTTGATAAGAGAGTGGCTGTTTCTTATGTGCTGCCTGTTGAATTAATTCTTTAGGCTGGAAAAAATTAATCCGGCAAATTATATCTCTTGGTTGATTATTCGGGTCTTGAGGCCAGAGAGCTCTATGGGCCCTGTCCATTTCAATGAAAGTCCCGGGCGGGCGCCGTAACAGACCATTAAAAATGGAAGTCAGAGTGGCTAGTATATCTGCAATAAAAATGGATTTTGGTAGGCCCCTGACACGCAAGTGGTTTCCTCCTATTTCTATTTTCAAGATCATCCAGGTTTGATTGGAGATTTTGTATTTGGGAGGAGTGACATGTGACAGATTCCGTCAGCAATTGTATGGTTTTGGTTGAGGAATCACGAGACTGAGTCAGGGAGTCCACCCTTGATGAAAGTTCTGTAAGATCAGATCGGAACTGTGCAAATTCTTGCTTGCATTCAGAGACAATCTGAGATGTCAAATTGGTTATGTCTTGTTTGGTTGGGATTGATTGTAGTAGTATACGAAGGTCTGCTAGAGTGGACGGTCTGTTCTCACCTAGGGGTGTGTAGTTAGACAATTCGCCATCATCAGGGCTTTGGTGGTCACGTCTGGCGGGGACTGAGGTGTCACCTATCAAGCTAGCAAGGGCATTATTTTAGTCTGAGGCCGCTGCTGTAATTTCTTCTCACCCCGGGGTGCTGCTACTTGTTACGCAATCTCTCCTTCATCCCCATCTCGGGGGGAGGCAGATAGCCATGAGGACCCCGTCGACCAGCGGGCTCGCGAGTAGGCTGGATGTGAGCAGGAAGGGTCGGACCATTGTTCCTGTGTCTGGGGCTCATGGAATGGTTTCACAGGGTCCACAGTCACCTTACTAGGTATATGTTTATGTGGTACTGCATTTTCTATGGATGGACATAGGACAGAGAGGGATAGCGACCCTCCCCCCATCCCCCACCCGCGATCTACTCTGTTGATCGCCAGGTAAGGGGGGCCACCTATGGGAGCACCTTCGTCCCCCTGCAGCGCCACTAACATCTGCCTCTCCCCTGATAAGGACGCAGGAGAGGCGAGTGTGTCATGCGGCGCTGTCAATCTGCTTAGTGCCTCCAGGCAGTTCCTGCATCATGGGTGGGAGAGGCGCCGCCACCCCCCCCCCCCCGCCTCACCTCTCTCTGCGTCGCCGTGTCCTGCAGCTCCTCCGCATCCTTCAGCATATGTGCGTGCTCCGTCTTCTGCCGAGTGCAGCCCGGCGCCTGGGAACCCCCCTTCAGCACTCCGCAGGTGTTTTCTTTCTGCATGAGCGCAGGCGCTGGAGCACCCGATGCGCCACTGCCATGTGGAGAGCCGACATCTTGGGACGCCGTGGTCCCTCTGTACTCCGCCTCTACAGGCCGCTGTGGTGAGAGCCTCTGGTCGGGAGAGGTCCGCGGCTCCACGTCTGCCCGGGGCTGCAGGGGAATCTGACACTCTGTCCCAGACGCTGAGGATTCCTCCATCTGCAGGACTTGTGGTAAGTCCGATACTGGTGTCACTGGCGGGAGGGCCGGAGGCTTTCGGTGGGGAAGGCTTGGACGGGTTAGGAGTGTAGCAATGTCTCCTGTAGTGGTCGGGGGTTGAGAGGAGGCTCGGGTTCTAGTTTTCCTGGTTGATTTGCCCATATTGTGTGATGGATGCCGGTGGATTCTTTTCAGTGTAGCAGGAGCTCCAAAAAGTGCAGTCTCACGCCATCATGGTCAGCCACGTCCCATCTCTTGTGCATCATATTAAAAAAAGGCTTCCTTCTGGGATTACAGCCATGCAGACTAATTTGATACAGTGTGTGGCATATAGTCATAGCACTGACAGGCTGACTCTTACCCCTTTAACCTCTGCAGCAATGCTGGCAACACTCATACGTCTATTTTAAAAAGACAACCTTTGGATATGACTGTGAGCACATGTACTCAAATTTTTTGGTTGACCATGATAAGGCCTGTTCTGAGTGGAGATTGTCTTGTTAAACCTCTGTATGGTCTTGACCACCGTGCTACAACTCAGTTTCAGAGTGGTGGTCTTCTTGTTATAGGCTAGGACATCATAATGTAGAGCAACCATTCTTTTTTTTTCAGATTCCTAGACATAACGTGCCATGTTGAACTTACAGTGACCAGTATGAGAGTGTGTGTGTGAGCGATAACACCAAATTTAACACCTTTGCTCCCCATTCACATCTGAGACCTCATAGCACTAATGAATCACATGACACCAGGAAATGAAAATGGCTATTTGGGCACAATTTGTCCATTTTCAGTTATGAGTGTGCTAACTTTTGTTGCCAGTGGTTTAGACATTAATGGTTGTGTGTTATTTAGAGGGCATACTAAATGTATACTGTTATACAAGCTATACACTGACTACTTTACATTGTATCAAAGTGTCATATATTTAGTGTTGTCCCATGAAAAGATATAATAAAATATTTACAAAAATGCAATAGGTGTACTCACTTTTGTGATATATTATATATGAAGCAGTTAGCTCTGGCTAGGAGGCCCGGTAGTCTAGACGAGTCTACCTACCTGAGCACGCTGAGCACACATAGATGTGTGAAAGGTCTATCTATGGATATGCACAGATGAAGGTCATATTCCATGGTCTGTAAATGGACCTCAGTGCCTGGATTATCTTCAGGACTCCTGGCTTACAGTCTCAAAGCCATATATTAAGCGCTAATTTTGGAGCATGAGACCCACAGTCAGTGCAAAGCAGTCCATATACAGAATGTACAATGTGGTTGCCTCAACACTAAAAGCGAGTGTACCTGCCCCGGCAAATCGCTGCCCGTGGCGCACAATAATGTTAGGAGCCGTCACACGGACTTACCTGCCTAGCGACGTCGCTGTGGCCGGCGAACCGCCTCCTTTCCAAGGGGGCGGTTTGTGCGGCGTCACATCGGCGTCACTAAGTGGCGCCCAATAGAAGCGGAGGGGCGGAGATGAGCGGCTGTAGCATCCCGCCCACCTCCTTCCTTCCTCATTGCCGGCGGCCGCAGGTAAGCTGTAGTTCGTTGTTCCCGAGGTGTCACATGTAGCGGTGTGCTGCCTCTGGAACGACAAACAACCTGCGTCCTCAACAATCAACGATTTTTTGAAAATGAATGACATGTCAACGATAGACTATTTGGTGAGTATATTCCATTGTTAACGGCCGCTCGTTGGTGTCACACGCAACGACATCACTAACGATGCCGGATGTGCGTCATGGAATCCGTGACCCCGGCGATATATCGTTAGATAAGTCGTTGCGTGTAACGTGACCTTAAGGCCGGGGTCACAGTAGCATATGTATCCGATGTGAGAGCAACTGTGATCAAATCACAGGTGCGGAGAAGAGGGAGAGATTAATTTCTCCATTGCTTGTCTCTGCATATATCGGACTGCACTCTGATGACATCAGAGTGCAGTCCGATGTATCACACGCACCCATAAACTTGTATGGGTGTGAGTGATGCCAGATTTTTTCACACTGCACTCATTCGAGTCTTAAGTTAGTGTGATTCTAGCCTAAGGGAGTGTTCACACGATGAGTATTTGCTGAGAGTTTTTATGTTGCAAATTGTTTTACAGCTTTTCTGCACCCACTATGTAAATTAGGTTATTTGCATTTTTTCATTTTGTTTGAGTGCATTTTTTTTTTTACAGTATGCTGTTTTTACCTTTTTTTTTGTATATCATACGTTAAATAAAGCTGCTTTGTTTTTGATACTTCATGGTATTTTGTTTTGATAAACTTTTATATTAAGATTACTTAAGTTTTTATTGCATTTTTGCAGCAAAAACAAACTAAAAATGCATATACCTTTTTGTTGTTTTTTTTTTTAACCTGTGGATATTTTGTTTCCAATGTAATTTTATGGAGAAAATCTGCATATAAAACTCAGCGTACTCACAAAACAGGGTTAACATGTCGAGAATTTCAAACACACACTGCAGGTCAATTTATGGTGCGTAAAAAAAATCCCCACATACAATTTGCTGAGACTGTAAGGTGCTGCGTTTTTTTTTGCAGTGAAAATACAAATTGACAAAAACGTACTGCACAAAAATCGTGAAAATTTGTTTAACCACTAAAAATGCATCTTTTGTATTAAAGCAAAAATAAACCAAAAATCGCACACATAATTAGTATCATCATATCTGGAACAACCCAAACTTTAAAACTGTCATGTTATTTATTCTGTATGGCAAATACTATAAGAAAAAAATATAAAACACACAAAATGTACTGACACACAAAAAAATAAAATAAATGATCATAGTGTCATATGTAAAAAAAAATTGTATAAATGAAAGTGACAAAATCAGCCTGCAAAAAACAAGCTCAAATATAGCTCGTTCAGCAAAAAAAAAAAAATAAAAAAAGCTACAACTTTCAGAATATGGTGATGCAAAAACAATTGAATTTTTGTGAAATATTGTTTTTAGTGCATAAAAGTAGCAAAGCATAAAAACCTATACAAAGCTGGTATTGCTACAGTATAATCGTATTGACCCAAAGAATAAATAGTTTTTATCACTTTTACCAGACGGTGAACCGCACAAAAAATAGAATAAAAACAATAACTGAATTTTCTGGCTTGTGTTCATTTTGTGTCTGAAAAATCTAAATAAAAAGCAGTAAAAAAAAATGGTACCAAAAAAATCTTCAACTTGTCCTTAAAGACTAAACCCTCAGGGCTCATACGCACGTAATTGCTGAATATTCTGCAGCGATTTGACAGCACATGTGCGCTTCAAATTGCTGCAGAAACACTGCATAATGGATGCAGTTTTTTTGTTGAAAAAAGCCGATTTCATGCGCTAAGGCTGCTACCCCCACCATAGACACAGAGTGGGAGCTGCATCCAAAGCGTACGGAATAATTGACATGCTCATTTTATGAATGCACGGATTTGGGTCAAAATTTTAGCACTTTAGCGTTCATAAAAGCATCGTGCACAAGTGTCATGCACAATCTTCATAGATTGTGCAAGGGACGCAAAACGCATACATTTACGCTGCAGTGCAATACGCAGCGTAAATGCATGCAATTACGCAACATGCGCATGAACCCTTATACAGCTCTCGTCATCAAAAAATAAAAAAAATGACAGAGCTCATAATATGGTAACGAAAAAACTATTTGTTTTTATTAAGAAAAACATTTTTTAGTGTGCGACAGTAACAAAATAATAATAAAAAAGCAAATATATATATATTTTATATATATATATATATTTTATATATATATATATATATATTATATATATATAATCTGGTATCGCTGTAATCTTATTGACCTGACAAATAAAACAGTCATCACTTTTGCTGCACCAAAAACTGTAAAAATTCTGACTTATATTGTGCTGCTGTTTTATATGTTCATTCTGCCTCCCAAAAATTGAAATAAGGCTCAGTTCACATTTATCCTTTGCACTTCGCTGAGCACTTTCATGAGAGTGTCAGTGGAAATTTAAAAAAAAAAAAACATACAAAACCCCAACAGAACCTCTCACTATAATGAGGCAGTTGGGATTCACTTTGGACTCAGTCTGGCCCCTGTTCCATAATTTAGGCATCTTTTTAGCACACAAGTGTGGACTATCACAATTTGGTGCACACTTAAAAAAAAAAAAAAAAAAAATCGATACCACCGGAACAGGTGCCAATCAGAGTCCAAAGTGTCTCCATCTGCCTCATTTTACTGAGCGGTTTCGTCGAGGGTTTTTGTATGGATCACATTTTTGTGGGATTTACACAGAAACCCTATTGTATGTGCTCAGCGCAGAACACAAGAATGTAATCCCAGCATTTACTGAAAGCGATCACAAAATGCTAAGTACCTTAAAATGTTAACATTAAGATCCCTAACTTATCCCACACAAAACCAGCAACCACTCAGGTCTGTCATTTGTCACTGGAAATATAGATGGATCTTGCGTTACTACTGGAAAGGCGACAAGGATTCCACCCCCTCAAATTAAATCCCATAAAATCTGCACTCCCAAATCCAATTGCTGAGCACAACTGTGTCTAAACACCAGTAAGTGGACATGTGTTTGGCATTACTGTAGTGTGGTGATTCACTGTGCTTCTACTATACAATACAGAGTATTCTGCGTCCAAAATGCTGCTATTCCTGATCATTGTGGGCACGTACCCTTAATTGGCACATTTGCAGTTCTCCAGAAAAAAAAATAATGGCATGGATGTTAGGCCTCTTTTACACATCAGTGATTCTGATACATATGGGCTAGTTTTTATACGTACCAGAATCACTGACCTATGCAGACCCATTAAAATCAATGGGTCTTCGCACACATCAGTGATTTTTCAATGACCCTGTCTCCATGCAGCGTACACGCGTGTCCGTGATTGCCGCATGGAGACATGTCTATTTATATCTGGCTTCACTGATGTCCCACGGACCACACTATAGTGTGGTCCATGAAACATGTTTCAGAAAAACACGGACATTGAAAATAAAAAGCATTTTTAACTCACCTTCTCCAGCGCTGCTTGTCTCCGGCCTCTGCATGCTGCTGCTTCAGAGCCGGCTGGTTATTCTCATGCATATTCAGGTATGCAGCCACAGCCAACCCGGAAGTAACTGCAGTGGGGGCGGAAACACAGCAGAGCCGAAGAGTTCAGCACCACAGACAGCAGGAGCAGGGACAGGTGAGTTTATCTCCATGTGCAATCGCGTATCATGGACACGGATTGCACATGGACAACCCACATGTGCCGTGAATCATGGCACACGGTGGGACATATGTGTTTTTAACACGTCAGGGAAAAAAGTCTGTTTTTCACTGACGTATGAAACAGGCCTTACAAAGTGAAAATGCTTGTGGGGGCAAAATAGTCACTGCATCCGTAGATTATTGAGAGCTGCAATTTCTAAAATGGAGTAACTTCTGGGCTTTTTCTGCTGTTGTTGCCTCTTTGATGCTCTGCAAATTTTACCCTCATATCTATGCTTCAAAAGCCAAATAATTATCCTTCCTAATAAGCCCTGCTGTGTGGCCAAACAATAATTTCTGGGGCCATATTGCATCACTGCATTCGGGAGAAATAGCACAATAAATTATGGTGTTAAGTTTCACCAATAACCCTTGTGTAAAGGAAACATTTGCAGTTAATTACACTCTTACATTTGTAAAAAAAAAAAAAAAAAAATTTCTTCCTTCTAAAATGTTACATTTCCACTTCCCAATGTTATAAAATTCTGTGAGGTACTTGTAGGTTCAAAATACTCACTACACTCCTAGATGTGTTTCTGCTCATCTGGCACCTCCTGAGCTCGACTAATGAGCTCACAATCCATTCAAAAGGAATCTGCTCTCTAAAAGCCCTTTTACCCAAACATTACTTTTTGATCACATATGGGATATCACCGTGTTCGGGAGTAATTGCATAACCTATATTATGGGTCTATTTTCTCCTATGCCTCTCGTGGAAATTATCCATTTGGTTCTAAAACAATATTTAGTGGAAAAAAATATATATATTTTTTTTGTTTTCACATTTAAATGTTATAAAATGTTGTAAATCACCTGTGGGCTAAAAATGCTCAATTCACCTCTAGATGAATTCCTTGAAGGGTCTACTTTCCAAAATAGTTACTTGTGGAAGGTTTCTGGTGTTTTGGCATGTAAGGGGTTCTGCAAATGTGACATAGCATTCACAATCTATTCCAGCCATGTTTGCAGTCCAAAAATGAAATAGTAATCTATCCTTTCCAATCCTATCCCTGCTACTTGCCCAAACAGTAGCTTTTGAACAAATATGAGGTATCATCGCGTTTTGCTTAACAAATTGTGTGGTCCATTTTCTCCTGTTACCCCTCCTGTTGTGAAAATTAAAAACTTAAAGCTAAAATAACATTTTAGCAGGGAAAAAAAATGATTTTTTTTTTTTTTACATTCACATTTTAAAATGCTCTGTGAAGCACACAAGGGTTCAAAATTCTCAACGCACCCTTAGATTAATTCCTTTGTGGGTCTTGTTTCAAAATGGAGTCATTTGTTGGGGTATTAATTGTTTTGATACCTCAAGGCTTTTGCAAATGAGACATGGTGTCTCCAATCTATTCCAGCCAACTTTACCCTCTAATTACCAAATGTTATAAAGTTCTGTGAGGCACCTGTGGGTTCACAAGATTAATTCATCCAGATGTTTAGTTTCCAAATTAGGGTCACTTGTGGAGGTGTCTGCTGTTTTTCTGCATCGAGGGCTCTGCAAATGTAATATTGGGTCTGCAATCTATTACAGCCAAATTTACTCTCCAAATAGTGCTTCTTCCCTTCCGTGCAAAGCTGTGTGCCCAAACAGCAGTTTTTGACCACATATGGGATATTGCCTTATTCAGGAGCAATACATTTTTAGGGTCCCACTTGTAAAAATTTGCAGCTAAAGCAATAATTTCGTGATTTTGTATATTTTTTTCCTTTTTAGTACACTTTTTACCTTAATTTCTGTTTAGCACCTGAAGGGTTAACAAATTTGCAAACAGTAAATTCAAATATTTTGAGAGGTGATGTTTTTAAAATGGTATCACATCTGGGGGGTTTCCAATATATAGGCCCCTCAAAGTATGTTCAAATCTGAATAAATCCGTTAAAATTTGGATTTGTAAATTTCTTTGAAAAAAATGTAAAATGTATGGTAAATTTCAATCCTTCTAATGTTGTAATGAAATAAAAGGATGTTTCAAAAATGATGCTGATGTTAAGTTGACATGGGAAATATTATTTATTTACTATTTTGTGTGGTATGACTATCTGAGTTAGGGTACTTTCACACTTGCGTTTTTTTCCTTCCATTACAATCCGCCCTTTTGGAAAATAGCGGAATCCGTTAACGGATTCCGCTGTTTCCCATAGACTTGTATGGATGACGGATTGTGCCAAAAGGACCTACGTTGCTTCTGCTTGGCGACGCTCCGTTGCTTCCGCCCAGCGGGAGGAATGCAGCATGTAACGTTTTTTTGAGCAGGGGAATCCTCAGGATTGCACTGCGCATGCTCTCTCTGGCTCCCTGCACCCGTAACCAAGGTAAATATCGGGTAACCAAGCAAAGTGCTCTGCTTAGTTATACCCGATATTTACCCTGGGTACGTGTGCAGGGAGCCCGACACTTCCCCGCTTGGCTCCGCCCCCTCCCGCACTCCACTCCGCATGTATACACACACACACAAACACACACACACTCACCTGTCCTCAGCGCCATGGCCCCGCTTGGCTCCACCCACCCCGAACTCCGCCCCCGCACACATTCTCGGTGGCCGAGCGATCAGCTGATCACCCGGCGGCCGGCTACTGGGAGCGATCAGCTGATCACCCGGCGACCTGCTGCTGTAAGCGATCAGCTGATCACCTGGCGGCCGGCTACTGGGAGCAATCAGCTGATCACCCGGCAGCCGGCTACTGGGAGCGATCAGCTGATCACCTGGCGGCCGGCTACTGGGAGCGATCAGCTGATCACCCGGTGACTGGCTGCTGTGAGCGATCAGCTGATCACCTGGCGGCCGGCTACTGGGAGCGATCAGCTGATCGTTCACAATAGTCTGCCGCCGGTAAGCTGTAAAAAAAAAACAAACAAAAAAAACCCAAAACGGATTCCGTTGTTTTGCAGCATCCGTTGCATCACTATATGCAACACATCCGTTGCATCCGTCACACAACGCAATGCAACGGATACCGTTCAACGCAAGTGTGCAACTAGCCTTAAGGATATAAGCATTGGAAGTTTAAAAATGGCTAATGTTGCATCAAATTTCAGATATTTTCACAACAATGATATACCGTAGTTAAATTCACCACTAACATAAAGTACAATTTGTCACAAAAAACAGTCTCAGAATCACTGGGGTATACCGTATAGAAGCATTTCAGAGTTATCACATAAAGTGATATTGCATTTGAAAATTGGGGCTCTGTCATTAAAGTTAAAATTGGCTCTGTCACTAAACGGTTTAAGCATGTACAGTCAAAATGCGCAAATTATGTACAATGCGTATGGTTTTGTCTATTTAGTGTGTGTCTGTATAATATACATATACATTGGACACACCTGTTCATGTAATTCTTTTCCTTGTTATTGTAATGTACATGTAGATTCAGATTAAAGGCATCAAAACCACCCAGGAACACATAGAAAAAGGAGTAAATAAACACTTGTAAAACGCACCAGAATATGTGTGAAACTTTAGATTGCTCAAAGTACCCCCTTTTTACTCTTAAAAATGCAAACAGGTTTTAAAACATCATCAAACTGCTTCATCTAATTGTTTTGAAGGTGTTTCCAAAATTGCTGAGCACTTTTTGGCTTCTTTGCCTTCTAGGTCAGATTGTAGATATCATGTCATCTGATGCAGCACGCCATCCATCTCGTTCTTCGTCACCTAGCCCTTACATTGCTTGCGTGGAGATATGTTTTGGGTCATTATCCTGTTGCACACAAATGTAGGTCTCTCTAAGTGCAAACCTGATGGGATGGCATGTCATAGCAGAACACTGTGGTATCCACACTGTGTAGTTGTGCCTTGAACTTAGATTAAATCACCAACAGTGTCACCTGCAAAACATCCCCACACCATTATACTGCTCCTTCCATGCTTTATTGAGGAAACAACATGTACAGACTATTCGCTCACCTTTTCTACATCTTGCAAACCCATGGCAGTTGGTACGAAAAATATAAAATTTTGACTCCTCAGACCACAGTACTGATTTCCACTAGTCTAATGTCCAGTCCTTCTGTTAATTGGACCAAACAAGTCTTTTTGTTTGTGGTTCTCAATAGTGCCTTCTTTAAGAAGCTGATCTATTTGGTTGAGTTGCTGCAGGTGATTAAATTATCACCTGTGCAATACTAAGGAAATCCTGAAAACATGCACTGTTGGTGGGCCTTGAGGACTGGAGTTGAGGAACACTGCTGTAGACAGTTGTTGTTGAGATGTGACTGCTATTTGAAGTTGGTGCATTTTTTTTTTACAAGGGCTGTTATCTGAGATGCTATTTGCAGTTTCTGAGGATGGTGTTGATTGTATCCTCAGCGGCATAGGTAATTCTTTGTCTTAATTTCCTCGGCCCATCCCCGTGAGAGCTAGCTTCTTTGTTTTTAATCACTGCACTTGAAGATACCTTCAAGCTTCTAGCAATTTTTCAAATGCTCCATATAGAATAATACCCAGCAGTATCTCATAAGTCTAACTTGAATACAGGGAAAGGATAGGCTACATAGAGAAATATATATATATGTGCATATATATATATGTGTGTATATATATATATATATATGTCTATATATATATATATAATTGCCTTATTCTGTCTGTCTGTCTTGCTCCAAAATTCTGTCCTTACCGCGAAAAGCGTCTCATTGGCCGCTCGCCTCGCCTCGGCTCCACCCCCTTGCATGGATTGGCCGCTCGCCCAGGCTCCGCCCCCCCCCACGGATTGGTCTTTCGCCCCGGCCCCCTACACGCATTGGCAACTCGGCCACGCCCCGCCCCCCTCACGCATTGCACGCTTGCTCTGGCTCCGCCCCCGCACGCATTCCCCGAACCGACACGGAGCCCCGACTCCCAGGTGAGTGCTGTACCCCGGGAACCCACATCAGCGTACGCCGGCAACCCAGCCGACACATACCCTCGCATTGCTGGGGTTGCCGGTGTACGCTGGTGTGGGCTCCCGTACGAGCTGGGGGCGGGGTACGCTGGTAACCATGGTACCCATCGAGTAATATTGTGTAGCATGGTTACCAGCGTACACCGGCTCCCAGGGGAGCGCATCAAGGTCCTGCAGCGGCGGAACATACACACACGCACACACATAAGAACAGACACACACACACATCAGATCACACTCACTCTCACACACACCTCACACACACATCAGATCGCATCCACACACTCACAACTTCCAGTGATATCGCTTGCTTCTCGGCGGCGATACTGTGCGTGCAGTGACCTTCCAGTTCCTGCCAGAAGATCACATGGCCAGAAGCATGTGGTATCTCCGGATGTTGTGAGTGTGAGCGCGTATGTGCAATATTGTCAATGTGTGTGTGCGTGTATGCGATCGGGTGTGTGCGTGTATGCGATCGGGTGTGTGCGTGTATGCGATCGGGTGTGTGCGTGTATGCGATCGGGTGTGTGCGTGTCGGCAGAAGGCAGAGGAGCACTGCGTGCAGCACAGCTGCTGGGACCGCACACAGGAGGTGTACTGTCTGATGTGTGACTGTGGAGCACGATGGGGGGTGCACAGCATGGGGGATGGAGCACGATAGGGAGTGCGCAGCATGGGGGATGGAGCACGATTGGGGGTGCACAGCATGGGGGATGGAGCACGATGGGGGGTGCGCAGCATGGGCGATGGAGCACGATGGGGGGTGCGCAGCATGGGGGATGGAGCACGATGGGGAGTGCACAGCATGGGGGATGGAGCACGTGTGGGACTGCGCAGCATGGGGGATGGAGCACGATGGGGAATGCGCAGCATGGGGGATGGAGCACGATGGGGAGTGCGCAGCATGGGGGATGGAGCACGATGGGGGGTGCGCAGCATGGGGGATGGAGCACGATGGGGGGTGCGCAGCATGGGGGATGGAGCACGATGGGGGGTGCGCAGCATGGGGGATGGAGCACGATGGGGGGTGCGCAGCATGGGGGAAGGAGCACGATGGGGGGTGCACACCTCCCCCCAAAACACACACACACCGCCACACACGCACTGCACAACACACCACACACACACTGGGACCCACAAACACCGCCCTACACAGACACCCACACACACAGACAACGCCGCACACACACAACACCCAACACACAAACACTACAGCACACACAAATATACGCACATACCGCACAACACACACATTGCACAAAACATACCTCCCACCAAAACACACACACACCCCACACCCACACAAACCGCGCAACACACACACACAACGCTACAGACACACAGCGCTCCACAAACAACGCAACACACACAACGCAATACACAAACAACACCGCTCTCACCCCCCGCCACACCCAGACAACACCCAGAACATGTACAGCCCCTACACAAACACTTGGTAACTACACACAACAACATTATATATATATATATATATATATATATATATATATATAGAACAAAAATCATACATTACCTACACAATACGTAAATTCTAGAATACCCGATGCGTAGAATCGGGCCACCTTCTAGTATATATATATATATATTGTGAGATAGCGTGGTCGGCTGCACGGCAGAAGACACGGGATCCATGCACCAATGGTCACAGCACACGGTTTATTGCACAAACAAGGTCCAAAACAGCATACAACACGTTCCGGAATGTCCTCCTCCTGGACCAACAAGCCAGGTTCCAGAAATGGCTCACATGTGTTTCTCTGGCAGAAACTCAGGGAGTTGTGTTCACTCCCTCACACTAGGGGCCCACGCCCATGTTCCTGTTTCCTTTTAACCCTCCTTTCAGCCTGCAGGGAAACAGCATTAACCCTGGAGTGGAGTTGCTTTCTATACATGGAGGGAGCACAACCGGGGCGAGACGTACCGGCCGTCATAGACAACTCCGGTCACAGTCTCACAATATATATATATATATATATATATATATATATGTATAGTGTGTGTTTTGCTTCTATCTCATGCTACATCGAGCACCACCATAGATGGAAAATTTGATGTGACATGAACCTTTACAAACTTTTAATATTTCATACCTCATGAAAGACCAGCATGAGGTAGGCAAGGAGACTCTGAATCCAACAATGTACCACTTAGTTTACTGGATGCAGTGGTTCTGATACAGCGTTTTTAGATTCAGGAATGCGGCAGAGCTGAGAAAGGTTACCATACCCACCTCAGGCTTTCTATGTGCAATGTCTAGAGAGTGAACTGCTTATCAGAGGAAGGGGGCATATTGGACCAAAACGTACACGCTGATGTAGCCTGAGCAACCATAAGCTCCTACTGCTAAAATGACAATTGCAAATAAATAACAGTTCATTGCCTGATAAGAGATGAATTGCTAAAATCTATGTTTTAACCCTCATATACAGCATGCTGTCTTCAGATTTTACCTCTCGTTCTTATGCTTTCTCCCTATTATTATATTTTTTTTCTCTACCTCTCTTTTTCACTCTCTCCCTCTCTCTCTTCCTCTCTCCCTCTCCGCCACTGCGGTGTGAATATCCTCTTACGAAAGTGGTTACATGGAAAAGTTTAGAGGTTTAACTGATCTCAGGGTCATGGTTGGAAAAAAGTGAAGTCCATGAAGTGTATCGGAGGCTGTGAGAAGCAGCTGAATGGTTATTAGTGGGAAATGTTTTTCTCCATGAAGTGTTAAATATGTTGGTTATAAGCAGTGGTTTAGACTGTTCTGTTAAGATTAGGTTTAGTATTGGTTCAGTGGTAGGCGATATTGGCAAAATGAAAGGCTACAGCAGTAATACTCATTGTCATCGGGGCAAATATGCGGATAATTACTTGGAATGTTAAGGGGCTACATTCCCCTCAAAAGAGGCTTAAAATATTGCGACAACTTAGTTACTTCAAACCTGACATAGCACTCCTGCAAGAAACACATCTCGAGGGAAAAGATATACAGAGAATGTGCAAGTTATGGGTAGGGAAAGCTTACGGGGTCCCTTCAGTAAAAAAGAAAGTGGGGATAATAACATTAATAAATAAAAAACTACAACATCAGGTTACGGATCAGTATATGGATAAGGAGGGCAGGGTTTTATTTCTGGCTCTGGAAGCGGGAGGGAAGTTGTATAACATCTTTAATGTTTACGCTCCGAATGATAACAAACCCTTTTTTCACCAGCTTGAAATTAAAATTCTGGAACACCCAAACACAATAGTAAGAGGAGATTTTAATTCAGTGGCCTCTGTACAGGTGGATAGAAAATTCTCGGGTGGAAATCCTAAATATCACCGTAGTCTAGATAGGGTCATGGGCCCTCTGATGATGTCTACAGCACTAAAAGACGCCTGGAGATGCTTGCATCCCCAGGATAGAGAGTATACTTACTACTCGCACGCATACAATTCATGGTCCCGTATTGACTACTTTCTCATCTCTGGAGTGCTGATGCGTAATCTGGAGGCAGTGGAGGTGGGAGACTTGGTAATATCGGACCATGTACCGGTGGTGATTGATTTGACAGATGCTTTCCCCATAGGCTCAGACTATCTTTGGAGATATCCAACCTTCCTTTATGAAAATGAGGAATACTCACTGAGACTGAAAGAGTGGTGGTCCGAGTTTGTGGATCACAATGGACAGCATCGAGATACTCCGATGCTTTTGTGGGACACGGCAAAAGCGGTCCTAAGGGGCAAAATAATATGTTATGTTTCCTCAATGAGAATAAAATTCAGACCAAATTTATTGAAACTTCCTGTAAGTTGAGGCAGGCTTATACGTTCTTTCAGGAGAACCCAGACAAAGCCCATAGGGATGTTTGGTTGCTGGAGCAGGGGGCTTTTAACAGGTGGGCAGTAAGGAGGGAACAAATATTTAAAACAGCCCAGGAGGCGACCCTTCATCGATTTGGGAATAAGGTGGGTAAACTGATGGCCAATCTGGTAAAAATTAGAGGGACACTGCAAGGACCTATGCAAATGAGGGATCGCACGGGTGAGGTACACAATGATCCTGGGAGGATAATCGAAATAGTGGGAGCATATTACAAGGAATTATATACGGGGGACATACAAGTCACAATTCCAGATAACAATATTTTGACTAAAGTGACCCTTCCTAGGATCACCGAGGAACAACGTACTTTTTTGAACGCTAAAATTTCAGGGGAAGAGGTAGTTGGCACTCTCAAAAGTATGCAGAATAACAAAGCGCTAGGGCCAGACGGGTTCTTGGCTGAATTCTACAAGACGATGGTAGATGAGACTGTCGCGAGTGGGGGCCGGCTTCCCTGTCGTGGGGGCTGCTCGGGGAGATCGCACCCGGATCCGGTGCCTTCTCCTCGGTGGCTCAAGCGGGGCTGGACCCGGAGCTCGAACAGCGCTTCGCGCCCACGAGTGAAAAGGGGATTTGGGATTGGTTTTTGGGATGGACAGAGTTCGTGATGCCACCCACGGGTTGTGGTGATGGTGGGCACCACCGCTGTTGGTGACGGGGTTCCCGGTTTCGATGGCGGGGAGCAGCTAGGTGTTGACCCCTCCGTGGTTAGGGGCTGTTGGTCCCGGGGCCAGGTGGCTGGTTTGATTCCCGTAGGATGGGGCTCGCAGGGTCGCGGTGCAGCTTGGCGTGGTGCCGGATGGCACTGGAGTACTCACTCAGACACAGATGGACAGAGTCTCTGGTAAACCAAATGGCTGGATGGACGGGGCACGCAGCCGGCTACAGTGTTTCCCTGGATGGGTTGATGGTGGCTGTCGGTTCGCTGCACCTGTGTTTGTATGTTGACTCCAATGCCTGGGCACCGGTAGTCCGCTCCCCGACGTATATGTGCCGGAGGAGCCCCTTTGCCCGCAGACGCTAGCCCTTTGGATCTCTGGCCCTTGGCGATGGCACTTATCTGGAATGGTTGGGCTGTTGCCTTCAATCGGGACTTGGTTGGGAATGAACCCCTGAGGTCCAGACCGCAATCAGAGAATTTGACTAGAGGTTGGCTTTAAGCCTAGTCGGGGTCTGAGTACCCTGCTTGGTGCTTGGCTCCAATCGGCTCCCCAGTTCGGTACCGCCGGGCCACCGCCCGACCCCTGTCCTACGGTTCCGCTGACCTTCGCCAGCTCCTGTAGACGGCCACCACCGTCTGCCGACCTTGCTGAGTGTGCCTGGGTTCCGACCCAGACACCAACAGTTTTCACTCCTCACTCACTACAGACCACAACTGGACTGACTACTGTGTTTTTCCCGCCTCCAGGCTGTTAACTCCTTGGTGGGTGGGGCCAACCACCTGGCTCCGCCCCACCTGGTGTGGACATCAACCCTGGAGGCTGTAAACAAGGATTTAATGTTTGACTGGTGTGACCTGTTCAGGGAAGGGGGTGTATGGTGTTGTGTAGTGACCTGTGACCCCTGGGGTCCAGGGCGTCACATTCCCCCTTGGTTCATTGCAGACCGTCCGCGGGCTGCCTGTCCACCACCGGTTTTATTTTTCTGAAAAGATGTAAAAACACGGGAGCAAAACATGTAAGCATTAAGCAGTACTTTTCATTTCTTCCCATACGGGAGGCACATTCTTGAACCGTTACAAACGGGAACATTTTTATTAATAACAGGGAACAGGTCCATGTCCTTCCGCTTTCCCACCCAAGCAACCTAGACCTTGATGCTGCCCCTAGGAAATGGGCAGCACCCCTTTTCCCCAGTCCGGAAACAGGAACCTGGCCCAGGCTACCCAAGCGTAAACGGGTGCGGTGTCTCGCACCCGGCAGTCACTCAGGGGCCCCACGTCCAAGGGGACCCCTGACCCAGAGGATGGTCACCGGTCCTGGTGGTGACTGGACCCCAGCCTGCTCTGCTGTGGGTCCTTCCTCCAACCAGCCTCTCCGGAGACTGGCAGTTGTGGAAGGGCCATTGGGGCAGACTATTTACAAACCCAATAGTTTTTGGGTGGCCTGCAAGTTCTCGGCCTTGTTTTTTGGGAGTGGGGACAACAGGGGCAACATCAGTCCCAACGGGGACGGGCGCTTCAACAGCTCAGCGCTGCCATAAAACAACTGTAGGTCCCAACGGGGACTGGTCCTTTAGCCTTAACGTTGCAAATCAGGTGAAAGCCTCGGGTGATTAGTGCTCATTCATCCAGCTATTTACACAATCAACATTTGCACCCCTAAATGGCAGTTTCCCTATACCTAAGCGGGGGCCTACCTAGGTTAGGGCGTGTGGACCTCCTGGGCCCAGTGTTGTGAGTGGGAGACGATGGGACAGAGGAGACAACTGGTCCCTCTTACCGTGGATCAGGTGTGGCAGGTAGAGACCTACGGGGGCATAGGATAGGTGCATCCCTGGGCGCCTGTTCGGGTGGCTCGCTGGCGGGCGTCTCCGTCTCTCTTTCTTCCACAGGTTGTGGGAACGTTATCACGGGAACTATCACCACGCCATTCTGCATAGGCCAGTCCGCTGGGAAGTCGCCCATTACGGTATGAATCACTTCTTCACTCTTTTCCCCGCTCAGCACGGGAGCCGGAGTCCCATCTACCAGCCTTAGGGGATCTGGACATCTCTTCAGGTGGTCCCTGGAGATGGTAACTGTGGTCTTCCCCTGGTCACGACTGATCAAATAAGTTTTTTCATTTTCCTATCCAGTGGGTTGTACGATGTATGGGGTCCTCTCCCACTGGTCGTCGAGTTTATGTGCCCTTATTTTACGTTTTAGCACCACATCCCCGGGTGAAAAGGGGGTAGCTGGAGCCCATTTGTTAAAGTGCTGCTCTTGTTTTTCTCGGCTTTGGCGCAGGTTCCTTTCCACATATTCCTGGATCCGTCGATACTGCATCTGTCGCCTGGCATCCCAATAGTTAGTGGGGGAGAGAGCTTCTGGTGCTTCTATGTCCATCTCCAGGTCTACGGGCAGCCATCCCGGTCGGGCTCTCATTGGATATGCGGGCGTGCACTTGGTGGAGCTACAGGGGATGTTATTGTACATTTCCACCAGGTCAGGTAGCTTCTCAGGCCATTGGTTCCTCTCCTCTCTAACGGTAGCGTCTTGAGGAGGTTCAGGACCAGGTGGTTCATTTTCTCACACATCCCATTAGTCTGGGCATGGTATGGCGTAGTCCGAATCTTCTTGCACCCATACAAGTGACAGAACTCTTGGAATTCCTCCGCTTCAAAGGCCGAGCCCTGGTCTGTGAGCACCCTTTCCGGGTAGCCATGCGGTCGGCAGAAGTAGGCCTGGAAGGCTCTAGCTGCAGTACGGCCCGTCAAATCTTTGAACTGGGACAACCACCATGAACCTGGAGTAATGGTCCACGATGGTCAGGGCATACGTGTACCCGCTTCGGCTGGGTGTGAGCTTGACGTGGTCCAGGGCAACCAACTCCAGCGGCTGGTGGGTGACGATTGGCTGGAGAGGGGCCTTCTGGCTGGCTTCATCCCGCCTCCTTAGTGTGCAGGGACCACATTCTCGACACCAGGCCTCCACAGACTCCCGCTGTCACAAACCACCGGGGGGGTCACTCAGAAGTCCCCCGCGCTGGCTACCAGTACGTCACAATCGGGGGGTAACAAGTGGGGTCACCCCTCCTTTATACCTCCCGACCGACAGACAGAGCACGTGACGCGCTCTCTAGCGCCCCTCTTATAGTCAGGCCAATTATGGAATTGCCCGACAATAAGCAAGGAGGCCGCTATTCTACTTATGCCGATTATTGAAGGGTCCCCGGTGAGAGTAAGGTATATATTCCCCCGACCTCCGCGGGCGGAATATATAATATCTTCCCGAGTCTCACTGGCCTCCCCACAATAATCCTTGGCACAACTCGCTGCCACCAACCGCTTCACGGTAACTATTAGCCGAACACACAGACGTGGGATTCAAGATCGAGATAACAGAACAGCCCAAGATTAATTATATAATTTAATCAGCCTAAAGCACACTAGAACTACAATATATACAATAGGGAATCTACAGAATATACATATGTCAGAGTACAGTTACAGATAAAGCATGGGTTACAAACAGGTATACAATTACATCAGTTACCTTGTGTGTCTGGCCACAGGGGGGCGCTGTAGACCAGGTTTCTAGGATTCTTCCCACAGATGTTTCCCAACCAGGCCCCCGAGCAGAAGAACACTGGAAAATGGCCGAAGTAGGGTTATCAACCTGGGCAGATCCAGGTCCCCTCCTACCTTAGTGACCTCACAGGGAAGCACTGCCACTCCCCCTGCATGGATCAGAATTATCCAGCAAAGGGGATATTGGCCATAACTTTGCCTGGGAGCGTCGTAGGCAGACGCCAATGCTCTCATTGTGACAGTTATGAATTTAGCTACAGAACGAGGGGACTCATGACCTGTCTACGAGTTCCCATATGGCTGATATCACGCCTGGGGTATTTCCCAAGCTCCCCCTTCCATAAAAAAGGTGTGCCAGCATCGTCCGCCTGCGCAAACACCATTTTTATGGTTGCCATATTTATCGGAGATATGGCTTGCGAGATATGAACCATTTTTTACTGGAGTCGTTCTGTCTGGCTACTTCCAAGCCTTGCTAATGAGATACAACTCTTGTTACAGGGTGACGGCAGGGAGTCATCCTGGGTCCATTGTCCTCACATCATCTCATCTCCATATCAGAGGAGATGGCTGTTGGAGGTGTAAGTGGGATGTGACACCTTCACAGATGCTGGACATTTGAGCACAAGAAGGGAGGGGGGCACTGCCAGGGAGTGATGAGAGCAATTATGACTTCTAGTCATAATTCCTCTTCATATCCCAGGATTTACCTCACACCCGCATCCCACTCCAGTAGAACCGCTCTCTCAACAACATCTCTAGTTTCTTCCAACTGAAGTGCCCTACACCGTCGTGGTAGGCCTTCAGGACCTTGGGCACACTAGCTTGGGGAACCACCACCTGGCGGTGGGTTTTTGGGTTGATCATCTCCTGGCACAGTTTCATGTGATGCAGGTGCAGCCACTTCCTCTCCTTCCACAACCGCTGGGCTTCCGAGGGGGCCGCGGGTCCATCCTAGAGGAGCCCTGCGCGATCATGGCTTTAACCAGCTGGACCGCGGATTCTTGATCATGGGCCTCCTGCCACCTCTGGCCGGGTAGCGGGTCAAGGTTCACCTGCTGTTTGTTAGCACAGGGCTTCTCATCTCGGGGCCGATGTAATGCGGGTAGCTCAATTTCTTCAAGGTCATCGTTTTCCACCTCGTCAGCTGGTAGGTGCGGCATTCGGGACAGCGCGTCCGCATTGGTGTTCTTGAGGCCGGCCCTGTACTTGATAGTGAAATCGTAGTTGGACAGTCGGGCCATCCACCGCTGCTCCAGGGCACCCAACTTAGCCGTGTCTAGATGTGTCAACGGATTGTTGTCTGTGTAGGCAGTGAACTTCGCCGCTGTGAGGTAATGCTTGAATCTTTCAGTTATTGCCCACACCAGGGCTAAGAACTCGAGCTTAAAAGAACTGTGATTTTCGGGGTTCCTTTCCGTCGGCCGGAGTTTTCTGCCTGCGTAGGCAATCACCTTTCCCGTCCCGTCTTACACCTGGGACAGGACTGTGCCCAGGCCCACATTACTGGCGTCGGTATAGAGGACGTTCGGGAGCTCGTAGTCTGGGGAGGCCAGGATTTCTTTGCCCGTCAGGGCCGACTTCAACTGGTGGAAAGACTCCTCATGATTCTCACTCCAGACAAATGGGGGGCCGGAGGCTCTCCCATCTTTGGTCTGTCCCACGAGGAGGTCTTGCAATGGTGCGGCCATCTTCGTGTACCCCTTGATGAAACGGCGATAGTAGCCCACCAGGCCTAAGAACTGCCGGACTTCTCTCACCGTGGTCGGTCGTGGCCAGCTCTGGATATCAGCAACTTTCTCCGGTTCCGGGGCTACGCCTTCGGCGCTCACCACATGCCCGAGGTATTGTACTTTGGGTTTCAGCAGGTGGCACTTTGACGGTTTCAGCTTCATTCCGTACTTGGAGAGGGCTGCGAACACTTCTGCCAGGTGCTCCAGGTGCGCCTCATACGTCTTGGAATACACGATTACATCGTCCAGATACAATAAGACAGTCTCGAAGTTGAGATGCCCTAAGCAGCACTCCATAAGCCGTTGGAAGGTCCCCGGGGCATTACACAGCCCGAACGGCATACTGTTGAACTCGCAGAGTCCCATGGGGGTAGCAAAGGCGGTATTTTCGCAGTCTTATGGTGCAACCGCCACCTGCCAGTATCCACTGGTAAAGTCAAGGGTAGAGAAATAGTTAGCAGTTTTGAGTGCAGCCAGCGACTCTTCGATGCGGGGGAGAGGGTAGGCATCTTTGTGCGTTATCTGGTTGAACTTCCAGTAATCCACACACATCCTCATGGTGCCGTCTTTCTTCTTTACCTGCACCAATGGAGCTGCCCAGGGACTACAGCTATCCCGGATGACCCCTGCCTTTTTCATGTTCCTTAACATATCTTTGACACATTGATAGTGTGCTGGTGGTATCAGCCTATACCTCTCCTTGATGGGTGGATGCGTGCCTGTGGGGATATGATGTTGAACCCCTTTAATCCTCCCGAAATCTAGCGGGTGTTTGCTGAAAACCTGCCCATACTCCCGTACTACCCTGTATACCCTGTCCCTGTGGTGTACCGGGGTAGACTCAGTACCGACATGCAACTCCCGGCACCACTCCTCTGGTGGCTCGGATTGGGTGTCGTTGTTCGTGTTGGGTGTAGGGGTAGTGGCGGTGGTCTCGTGGATGGTGCGGGGGTCGATGGTAAACAGCTTAGCTATGGTGGCGTAGCGGGGGAGCCTAACCTCTTCCTCCCCGCAATTCAGCACTCTCACAGGCGCTCTCCCCTTTTTGACGTCAATCACCCCCCTGGCTACCATTACTGTGGGCCAGTGCTCTGAAGGCAACGGTTCCACCAACGCCGGGTAATCCCGTCCCTGGGGGCCTACTGCTGCTCTAAACCAAATCATCATTTCGCTTCTGGGTGGTACCACCAAAGGGGCTGCATCCATCACTCGCACCCCACCAATCTCTCTGCCTGTCAGACTCACCTGCTGCTGGTGCAGAAGGGCCCGGATCTCACGCTGCAGGGACCTCTGCCGACCCCCCCCCTGCAGTGGCAGACAGTTGCTGCAGCAAGCTCAACACCTCACCCATACAGTGCTCAATCACATTGGTCCCGAGGACCACTTTTGGGTTACGATCACTGGACTCATTCAGCACCACAATCATTCCTTGGCGTTTCAGCTGGGTCTGTCCCACAGTCAGGGTCACCTCCCTGAGCCCCACTTGGGTCATAGGTAACCCATTGGTCGCAATAACGGTCATGCTATCATCGGGAGGGGCAAGTTCACTATCGGCCCAATATCGCTGGTACAATGAATAAGACATAGTGGTTACCTGCGATCCAGTGTCCAACAGGGCCATGGTCGGGACGCCGTCCACTGCCAGGGAAATGATGGGGCGGCCTCCTACAAACCAGTCTCTCCAATCATCCGGGCCACGGGGGTCTACTCCTGAGGATTGGCCCTTGGCCCCAGGGGTCGCTCGTTTAACGGGCATCGCCTAGAGTAATGGCCAGGGTTGTTGCACCTGTAGCACACAGTCGGCCCATACCGTGGATCGTTGTTCTTCCTCCGCTGCATCCAAGGGACGTCCTCTGGGCTGTCGGCAAGCTGGATTTTCTCCGAGGGCTTGACTCTCGTCGGGAGCTGGAGGGCGGCGCGGATCTGGGTGAGGTCTTCATTCATGTGTCGGACTTGCAAGGCCAGCGCTTCTATTGTCTCGACGGGTGCAGCAGGGGCCGGTAGAGCTAAGGGAGGAGGTGCCACTGACACGGGGGCGGTTTCAGCCGGCCAAGGGGCCACGACGGGAGCGCTAGCAGTTGGTGCTTGCAGGGCTTTGATGGCCCGCTCCTTTAGTAATGTAAAGTCTAGGTCTGCGTGCTCCAGAGTCCATAACTGCAACTGCTTGCAGTCTTCAGCAGACCCCAGTCCCTGCAGAAACTGCTCCACTAACATTTTGTTGCTGTCTGCCTCGTTTGATGGTGTCTACCCGCCTCAGGGTCCGAAGGGCCGTCTGCAAGCGCAAGGCATACTGTCCGCGGGCCGCTGTCGACACTGGTAGAACTGCATCCGCAACTCAGCCTCAGTACGGGTTTCAAAGGTGGTCTGGAGTTTTTCAAAGATGGTGGTTACCGAGGCCCGGTCCGCGTCCGTCCAGGTCTCCGTCTCCTGCTCAGCCACGCCGGTCAGCTGCCCAAGCACTACCATCGCACGTTGTCTGCCAGTCATGGCATACAAGTCAAGAATCGGGTCTATCTTTTTCCAGAACACCTGTAAGGCGTCGGGCTTCCTATCATACTGCGGTAGCCAGGTAGCACCGGGCACGTATGGCAGGGAGATCGGCATTACCTGGGCAACCGCTGGGCCCACGGCCTCCCCCGCTCTTGCAACTGGAGCGAGGGCCACCACATTCCCTTTTTCGGGCGCCGCCACTCCTGCAGCGGCCACCCCTTCACCGTCTCCGGCAGGCACGGACATCTTCCTCCCGTCCCCCTTGGTTTTTCCACAGCTCTAACCTTCTCGGGGGCGGGGCTTTGCTTTTCGCGCCTTTACTGCTCGGGAAGACGACTCGAGCGGGAAATCTTCACGCCCAAAATGGCGGATCTTCAGATTTTTCAGCGGGACGCCACTGACTGGAACCACAAGGCGCACTTCTACCGGTAAGTAGACTGGTTCTATCCTGTTCGTGACGCCAAATTGTCGTGGGCGGGGGCCGGCTTCCCCGTCGCGGGGGGCTGCTCGGGGAGATTACGCCCGGATCCGGTGCCTTCTCCTCTGTCGAGCAGCACTCCTCGCCCATGAGTGAAAAGGGGATTTGGGATTGTTTTTTGGGATGAACAGAGTTCTTGACGCCACCCACAGGTTGTGGTGATGGTGGGCACCACCGCTGCTGGTGACGGGGTTCCCGGGAGCGATGGCAGGGAGCAGCTAGGTGTTGACCCATCTGTGAGTAGGGGCTGTTGGTCCCGGGGCACGGTGGCTGGTTGGATTCCCGTAGGATGGGGCTCGCAGGGTGCAGGGGCGTGGTGCCGGATGGCACTGGTGTACTCACTCAGACACAGATGGACAGAGTCTCTGGTAAACCAAATGGCTGGATGGACGGGGCCCGCAGCCGGCTACAGTGTTTCCCTGGATGGGTTGATGGTGGCTGTCGGTTCCCTGCACCTGTGTTTGTATATTGACTCCAATGCCTGGGCACCGGTAGTCCGCTCCCCGACGTATATGTGCCGGAGGAGCCCCTTTGCCCGCAGACGCTGGCCTTTTGGATCTCTGGCTCTTGGCGGTGGCACTTATCTGGAATGGTTGGGCTGTTGCCTTCAATCGGGACTTGGTTGGGAATGAACCCCTGAGGTCCAGACCGCAATCAGAGAATTTGACTAGAGGTTGGCTTTAAGCCTAGTCGGGGTCTGAGTACCCTGCTTGGGGCTTGGCTCCAATCAGCTCCCCGGTTCGGTACCGGCGGGCCACCGCCCGACCCCGATCCTACGGTTCCGCTGACCTTCGCAAACTCCTGCAGACGGCCACCACCATCTGCCGACCTTGCTGAACGTGCCTGGGTTCCGACCCAGACACCAACAGTTTTCACTCCTCACTCACTACAGACCACAACTGGACTGACTACTGTATTTTTCCCGCCTCCAGGCTGTGAACTCCTCGGTGGGCGGGGCCAACCGCCTGGCTCCGCCCCACCTGGTGTGGACATCAACCCTGGATGGTGGCAACAAGGATTTAATGTTTGACTGGTGTGACCTGTCCAGGGAAGGAGGTGTATGGTGTTGTGTAGTGACCTGTGACCCCTGGGGTCCAGGGCGTCACAAGACCTCTCCTATCTTGTTAGAAATATACAACAAGGTCCTGGTGGGTGAAGCGTCTTTTCGCAATAGTAACCTAGCCTATATAAAATTAATTCCGAAACAGGGTAAGGATCCGCTATCCCCAGGCTCTTACCGGCCAATTTCACTCATTAATTTGGACATAAAGTTACTCTCAAAAATAATGGCAAGCGGTAATCCTGCCCCATTTAATATCCCCAGCTCAAGCAGGTTTCATTAAAAATAGATCAGCTATGCAAAATATTCATAAAGTCTTATTGGCCCTTGATAGGGTGAGCTCTAAGGATCTGGTTAACGAGACTCCAGCGTTATTAACAATAGATGCCGAGAAGGCCTTTGATAATGTGGAGTGGCCTTGGCTCTATAGAGTTTTAGACGCATGCTATTCTCGGGGTCTTTCTACAATGTGGTACGTGAGATTTATACAAATCCTAGAGCACAGGTTTATATTCCAGGTTTCCTATCGACTCCCTTTCATTTGCATAGGGGGCTAGGCAGGGCTGTTCCCTTTCATTACTACTCTTCAGCCTGGCTTTGGAGCCCCTAGCGAGGCTGTTAACTGACTATCGCACTTTTCAAGGGATCCTCATAAATAAGATGCGAATACAGGCGACTCTCTTTGCCGACGACGTACTGTTGTTTCTCTCTGATCCTAAAACTCAGGTACCACTTATATTGGATATATTGCGAGAATACGGGAGCTACTCAGGCTTTAAAATTAACCCAACTAAATGTGAATTGCTGTCCCTTGGCAATGGGAAGGCTCATTTGCAGGAGGGTGGCCAGTGTGAGTGTATTTCTATAGCAAGATCATACATTACATATCTGGGCATTAGAATTGGTAAGGGGACGACTTCTTTATATAACCTAAACTTCCCGCCTCTTATAAATCAAATAGTTCAGAACCTCCAGAGATGGCAGGACCTCCCGTTGAACATTATGGGCAGAGCACAATTAATTAAGATGATGTCTATGTCTAAGTTGACGTATCATATCCAAACTCTATCTTTTCTCTTGAGACATAAGGATGTTGAACTTCTTAATAGAAGTTTCTCGAGGTTTGTGTGGAGAGGGAAATGAGTTCGCATTGGTATAAGGAAGCTGACTGCATCAAAGGATAATGGAAGAATACACCTACCAAATGTTAGGGGGTACAATCTGGCCTGTTTGTCCAGGTATTGAATGGATTGGATTCATGGCTCACAGAAATACGTGTCCCTTAGATTTGAGAGAGATTATGCATTTCCATGGGATTTAATGGCCCTTCACACCAGTCAAGCTAATCTACCCCAAAAAATTAAGCAGTCTTCTCTGTTTAAGGATACGATAGCAGCCTGGAGGGCAGTGAGTGAGGAAGCATTACAAGTTGGCATATAAAATTTCTAAATATTTACCCCTACGGGATAATCCATGGTTCAGCCAGGGAATTAGCAATAAACTATTTGAAGAATGGAGGCGGAAAGATATACAAGGGGTCTCCCATCTTTTTCATCCTTCTGAGCCAAGATGGTTGGGGAGGGAAGAATTGGTAGGTAATTATGGGTTGAATCCTAACCAAATAATCCAGTATGATCAGGTGAAGCATAAGGTTATGGCTCAATTGCAAGACATATCGTCGGAGGTGTCACTTAATACATTTGACGGCCTGGTCAAGTTGGCACAAACGTCCTCGTCAATTTCATCTCTATATGGGGCAATGCGAGACCAGTTAACTGGCTATCAGCCAGAGAGTTTCTTTAAGCCATGGGAAAAGCAACTAGGAGACCCCGACATTGGAACAAAGATCAGGGAGGGGTGGAGGACCCTACGAAAGGCAATACTGAATGAGCAGGGGCGGGAGACTAAGTATAAAGTGATGCATCGGGCGATCTATGCATTCAATTTGCCCAGAAAGCTTGAGAATCCTGAGAGGATTACTCGTTGTCCGAAATGTAATTTAGAAGCTACAGGTCTCTACCATGAATTGTGGCTGTGTCTCCACCTTGAGCCACTGTGGACCCAAGTATCAAAGTGTGTTGCTAAACTCTGGGACAGCAAACTCCTTCTCTCCCCTACTCTGGTTCTGTTCCATGCATGGGAAGAGATGAACGTCGAGGGGAGGAGGAATAGACATCCCCCTTTACTATTACATGTAATCATACTTGCAACAAAGAGGATGATACTGAAATATTGGTTGGAGTCAAAAGTACCGTCGTTCGAAGAAGTAATAATCCACATAAAACGGCTGATGGAGTTAGAGGGCCTTGATGCTGGAAGGAAGTCTGGACGATTGGGTAGTCACTTCAAAAAGTGGCGAGAGTTTATTATAACTTACTACAATTCGGAGGAAATAGAACGCTTAATGTCACCATTTAAGGAGACGGCGTGCTATCACTTTGAGAAATTAGGTGGTACACTTGGAGGATTGGAGGTGGGGGTTGAAGGTGACTAGGTGGGAGTGGGTTTGAGTAGAGGGGGATTCAGGGGGGTGGGAGTAGGAGAGTTTAACAGGATGGTTGCAAATTCATTCATATAGTTAGTGATAAAGGTTTCCTTGAGGTATTAAAGATTCTGAGTCTTACTGTGAATACTTTGAACATTGATTAGATGTTGTAGTACTGAATTGTAAAAGGAGCGATATACACTTTTTCTTGTCATTTTGCTGATAATATTGTTGATATTATTAATATTAATATTATTTGTTTCTATGTAATGATTTGTTTGCTTTTGAAAATCAATAAAAATTATAATTTAAAAAAAAAAAAACAAATCCTGCAAAATCGGCGCTCCCAAATCCAAATTCCCCCTCCTTTCTAAGTCCCATAGTGTGCCTAAACCACATTTAGAGTCCACATGGCGATTCTGTACTGAGGAGAGCCCACTTAATTTACAAGGTGCATCTCTCCAGAAGCATGAGTTAGGCACTACAATTACAGATTTGCAATTATTACTCAACAACATTCATTACTGCTTCTTTCTGGAAATCAACCATGGATTCAAAATCATCACTACACCTGTAGATAAATTCCCAGAGGGGTGTAATTTCCAAAAAGGGGACACTTAAGGGGAGATTATGCTCTTCTGGCACTTAAGGGCTCTATATATGGAGTCCGTAAACTATTCTAGGAAAATCGGTGCTCCAAGAGTCAAATATCGTTCTTTTCCGTAGACGTCTCGCCGTGTGGCTAAGCAGAATTGTACAGCCACATGTGGGGTATTGCCACGTTCATCAAAAATTGACTAATTTTGGTGTCACTTTTACCCATTTCCTCATGTGAAAATGTAAAGTCTGGGGCTAAAATAAATTTTTTGTGATTTAAAAATGTAATTATATTTTCTCCACTACGCACTGGTAAAAAATTTTGTGACACACCTACAGTGTCAAAATTATCACTGCACCCCTACATGACTTTATTGAGAAGCATAGTTTGTATAGATGAGCGGACCTGTGGAAGTTCGGGTTCAGCCAGACTTTAAAGCTCTGTTCTGGAGTCGAACTTGACCTGAGCCTCACTGGAAGTCACTCATTGGGCAATTAGACTCTTTGCCCACATACAGCTGGCCATAAACAGATCACTTCCGGGGGAGGGCAGAGTTTTTCTTTTCTTTTTTTTTTTGTACACACTACACCCGATAACACTGATTTTACACCCACTACAAGCAGTTCAAACACTCCAAATGGCTCGAACTGGGCCGAGCATACCTGAGCACAACGATGTTAGCTTGAGTGGTTTGCCTATGTAAAGCACCTGAACTCCAAACCCAGACACCAACACCAATTTTTTTTTTCTGAAATCTGTATTCGGTAACAACACCAAACTTTAAAGTTTTGGTCCGCTCATCTCTAGTAGTTTGTAAAATGGGGTCACGTATGGGGAGTTCTGCTGTTCTGACACCTCATTGGCTCTGCCAATGTGACATGGCATCTGCAAACCATAACAGCAAAATACTAGGGGCTGCTGATAAGTCTTTGGCTTTGTGATCTTTTTTTGTTTCTATGGTAACGAATGTTACATCACATGAAAGCCTTATGTGTCTTGTGAGACTGTGACCGGGGTTATCTATGACGGCCGGTATGTCTCGCCCCGGTTGTGCTCACTCCATGATAGAAAGTAAATCCACTCTAGGGTTAATGCTGTTTCCCTACAGGCTGAAGGAAGGGTTAAATAGAATCAGGAACAAGGGCAGGTGTGCCGGGTGTGGGGGAGTGAACACAACTCCCTGAGCTCTCTGCTGGAGAGGCACATGTATATTGTTGTGGACTTTTGTTTGGACATTAAAACCGTGTGCTGTGAACCTTAATGCCTGGATCCCGTGTCTTCTGCTGCGCAGCCGACCGTGCTACCTCACATATGGTGGAGAATGCGGGCATGACAGCCGGTGAGGTGTAGCATCCATCCCTGGTGACCCAGCAGCACATGTCCTGGATTCGAGCGGCTATACTACAGCCCAAACCCGGTGACGCCATGGAGGACATACTAAGGCAGCAGCAACAGACCAATGCACAGCTACAAGAGGCTAATGCACAGCAGCAACAGACCAATGCACACCTGCTCCGGGCGTTGGAACGTCAGCAGCAATCCTTGCAAGCGCAGGAAAAAAGGCACCAAGAACAGATGGTTCTCCTGGCCAAGTCGATCCGTGCCGGACCAGCAGCAACAACCCCGGGACCGGGTGACGACGGCAGCGTCCGGAAAGCGGTGAGACAAGCGTTGCAAAAGATGACCCCGGGGGATGATGTGGAAGCGTTCCTGGCGGTGTTTGAGCGGGTGGCCGAGCGGGAAAAGCTGCCGACCCCCCAGTGGGCTGAGGTATTGTCGCCCTATCTGACGGGGGAACCCCAAAAAGCGTACCTGGACCTCTGTACCGAGGACGCCATTGACTATGTGACCCTAAAAGCCGAAATACTGGCTCGGTTGGGGGTGAATACCTATGTACGGGCTCAGCGGGTAAATCAGTGGTTCTATGAGGAAGCCAAACCCGTACGCTCCCAGGCCTATGACTTGTTGCATCTTGTAAAAAAGTGGTTGCAGCCTGACACTCTGAGCCTGGCACAAATGGTGGAAAGGGTAGTAGTGGATCGTTTTGTGCGCACTTTACCCGTCACCGTTCAACGGTGGGTAGGACAGGGTGACCCGAGTACCCTCGACCAATTAGTGTCCCTGGTAGAGCGGCATGTGGCTACGCAGGACTTGATACGGGACACTGAGACTTTGCGTACCGCCCGTCGGTCCGGCCCCTCCAAGCCTAGGGCCAAGGACCCCCGCTGACAACGGTGCAGGAGTCCCCTACCGTCCCGTCTGAGGCCGCGGCCGCCATTCCTGAGGTCCGGAAGGTTCTGTACCCTAAACGACAACCCGTCAAGGGGGTTTCCGTCCCCATTAGATGTTGGCGATGCCAGCGGGTGGGACATATGGAAGCCCAGTGTCCACTCACCACGGAGCCCATGGATTGTGGGGTTACCCGGCGGGGTTCAATGTATGCTCAGGTGATGTGTATCGCTGACCTGGTCTCCCCAGAGACGGAGCCCCACTTGTGCCAAATACAGGTGAATGGATGTCCGGTTACAGGATTGTTGGATTCCGGAAGCTTAGTGACCCTTGTGCGGTCCACCTTGAGGGCTAAAGTAAAGGCCACAGGACGTACCATGGGGGTGGTTTGCATACATGGGGATCGCCGAGACTATCCCACAGGGATTGTCACCATCACAGCACCTTGCGGTCAGGTGCAACATGAGGTGGGACTTCTTAACACTCTTCCCTATGACGTGATCCTAGGAAGGGATCTGCCCTATTTTTGGACTTTATGGAAGGGACCCCCTAAGTCTCCTCAGATATTGGTCAGTCCAGGACCTGAGCCCTACAATCCTGAATCCGGGACACCTGCCGTAGGGGTCCCCATGATAGGGACAGAATGTGAACCCGATAGGTCGCCCCTAGAGGTATTGGCAGGAGAGGCTGAGACGGTCGAACCCATCCTGGAGTTGGAGGCGTCCCCGGATACGTTTGGGACTGCCCAACTCCAGGACCCTACATTAATACATGCCCGGAGTCGGGTGACAGTAATTGACGGGGTGGCACAGCTGCCCGGTGCCCAGGTAAGGTACCCCCATTTCGCTCTTAAGCAGGATTTACTCTACCGGGTAGATGAAATACGGGGCGTGGGGGTAGAGCAGTTGGTGGTGCCCCAGCCGCATCGTCGGCGGGTCCTCGACTTGGCTCATAAACACCTGATGAGTGGCCACCTAGGGGTCAAGAAAACGCAGGAGCGAATATTGCAAAGGTTCTATTGGCCCGGAGTCTTTGGGGAGGTAAAACGGTTCTGCGAAACCTTCCCGGAGTGTCAGCTTACCGCACCCCTGACCCATTTTCGCAGTCCGTTGGTACCGTTACCCATTATAGAAGTCCCTTTTGAACGGATAGGGATGGATCTGGTGGGGCCCCTCGTAAAGATCGCTCGAGGGCACCAACACATCCTAGTGATCGTTGACTATGCCACCCGGTATCCCGAGGCGATACCTCTCAGACATACTGCAGCAAAGCTTATAGCTCGGGAGTTGTTTGCTGTGTTCTGCCGGGTGGGGTTGCCCAAGGAGATCCTTACGGATCAGGGGACCCCATTCATGTCTAAAGTGACCAAAGAGCTATGCCGGCTACTCCAGATCAAGCAGTTGCGTACGTCTGTGTATCATCCTCAAACGGACGGTTTAATCGAGCGTTTCAATAAAACCCTGAAAACCATGCTCAAAAGGGTAATTTCAAAAGACGGGAAAGACTGGGATATGATGCTTCCCTATTTGATGTTTGCCATCCGTGAGGTGCCACAGGCATCCACGGGGTTTTCGCCTTTTGAATTGTTATACGGGCGACATCCCCGGGGATTGTTGGACCTGGCAAAGGAAACATGGGAGCAAGAGCCCACCCCCCATAAAAGTGTGATTGAACACATTTTGGGTATGCAGAACCGCATAAGCGCGGTCATGCCAATTGTGAAGGAGCATTTACAGGAGGCTCAGGCCGCGCAAAGCGGCCGCTACAATAGACAAGCCACCGTGCGGACCTTTAAACCCGGGGATCGGGTGTTGGTATTAATCGCCACGGCGGAGAGTAAATTCCTGGCTCAGTGGCAAGGCCCCTACGAGATAAAGGAAAGAGTCGGGGTGGTTAACTATAAAGTATTGCAGCCCGGTAGGCGGAAACCTGAACAAATATACCATGTCAACCTGTTAAAACCTTGGCAGGAACGGGAAAGCCTGATGGCTGTTTTTTCCCCCTCTCCCTTCTCTTCGGGTCGTTCACCTCCGGCTCCAGCGACCTCCGGAGAGGACGAACCGGAAGTAAGGATTGGAGAAGCCCTCACCAAGACTCAGAGGCGAGAGGCCAGACGGTTGGTTCAGCAGAACCCCGATGTCTTCTCCGAGCTGCCCGGTAGGACCAGTCTGATACGACATGATATTGTCACCGAGCCCCACCTGAAGGTACGCCTGAAGTCATACCGGGTACCGGAGGCTCGACGACAAGCCATATCGGAGGAAGTAAAGACAATGTTAAGCCTGGGGGTCATCGAAAAATCCCGGAGTGAATGGGCTAGTCCGATTGTCCTAATACCAAAACCCGATGGCTCCTTAAGGTTCTGCAATGACTTTAGGAGATTGAACGAAATATCCAAGTTCGATCTCTACCCCATGCCCAGGGTGGATGAGCTGATTGATAGGCTGGGACAGGCGCGGTATTTTACCACGCTCGACCTGACCAAGGGGTACTGGCAGGTGCCACTGACGGAGTCCGCCAAGGAGAAAACCGCTTTTGTTACGCCGGAGGGTCTCTTCCACTATGTTGTCTTGCCTTTTGGGTTACATGGCACTCCGGCCACGTTCCAGAGGTTGATGGACTTAGTGCTGGAACCCCACCAGGCGTATGCATCAGCGTACCTTGATGACATCATTATTTACAGCTCCGATTGGCAGACCCACTTGGAACAGGTACAAGCGGTGGTGGACGCGCTTCGAACAGCCGGATTGACAGCCAATCCCAAGAAATGTGCGTTGGGACTCACGGAAGCCCGCTACTTGGGCTACGTGATAGGCCAAGGAGTGATTAAGCCCCAAATTAACAAGGTTGAGGCGATCCAGAAGTGGCCTAGACCCCTGACCACGAAGCAGGTTAGGGCCTTCCTGGGTATCGTGGGGTACTACAGGAGGTTTGTAAAGGATTTTGCGGGACTATCAGCCCCCTTGACGGACCTTCTCAAAGGCAAGAAGTCCGTCATGGTGCGCTGGACTCCGCAGGCCGAGGACTCCTTCCGGGCCCTGAAGGGGGTCCTGTGCGGACAGCCCGTTCTCGTACACCCTGATTTCCGGAAGGAGTTCATAGTACAGACTGACGCCTCAGAGGTCGGCCTGGGGGCAGTGCTGTCTCAGGTGGTTCAGGGGGAGGAACACCCCGTCACCTTCTTAAGTAGGAAGCTCACCCCTCCCGAGCGGAATTATAGCGTAGTGGAGAAGGAGTGCCTGGCGATCAAGTGGGCCTTGGAGTCCCTACGCTATTACCTGCTGGGACGGCAGTTTCGCTTGGTGACGGATCACTCTCCACTGGTCTGGATGAGGTCCGCCAAGGAACGGAATGCCCGGGTTACCCGGTGGTTCCTTTCTCTGCAGAACTTCCGGTTTACGGTTGAACATAGGGCCGGTAGGTTGCAGGGCAACGCCGATGCCTTGTCCCGCGGCCCGTGTTTGATGGCGGGAGTTCAACCCCGCACGCTTGAACTGAGGGGGGGGTATGTGAGACTGTGACCGGGGTTATCTATGACGGCCGGTGTGTCTCGCCACGGTTGTGCTCACTCCATGATAGAAAGTAAATCCACTCTAGGGTTAATGCTGTTTCCCTACAGGCTGAAGGAAGGGTTAAATAGAATCAGGAACAAGGGCAGGTGTGCCGGGTGTGGGGGAGTGAACACAACTCCCTGAGCTCTCTGCTGGAGAGGCACATGTATATTGTTGTGGACTTTTGTTTGGACATTAAAACCGTGTGCTGTGAACCTTAATGCCTGGATCCCGTGTCTTCTGCTGCGCAGCCGACCGTGCTACCTCACAGTCTAATATATGTTTTCAAAATTTTGTGTATGTTGGTTATGGCAACAGTGTTCTATGCACGTGGGAAAATAAAATTGCGGAGTCTAATGCGATATTCACAGCAACTGACAGCAAAGAAGTGATAAAATTTTTGTTTCTGCAAGGAAAGTTCAAGAAGGATATTCATGGTGATATGTCGCAGACATTAGGGGATCAATGCCTTTCATATTCCACAGTTAAGAACTGGGTTGCAAAATTTAAAACGGGCCACTTCAGCACAAATAATGAGGAACATCCTGGACGACCGATAGCGGTTGTTGTTCCGGAGATCATCGATGCTGTGCACAACCTCATACTGGAGAATCGACTAATTTCACCTAAAGCAATAGCAGACATCATGGGGATTTCCTGTGAACGTGTTTGTGTCATTATCCATGAACATTTGGACATCAGGAATCTATCTGCAAAGTTGGTCCCCACATGTTTGACAACAGATCAAAGAAGCATGCGAGTGAAAACTTCCCGGTCCATTTGACTATGGCTGAGACTTGGATTTATTTGTATGACCCTGAAAACAAGGAGCAGTCAAAAGAGTGGAGGAACAGTAGTTCTCCCCGTCCAAAGAAGTTCAGGGAGCAAAAATCAGCCACTAAGGGGATAGCGTTTGTGTTGTGGGATAAATAGGGCATGCTGCTAGTGGACTACCTTCAAAAGGGTTCCACCATCAATGCAAGGTATTACATTGAACTTTTGGACCAATTGAAGGCAGCTCTGAAGGCCAAAAGTCACGGCAAGCTGTCCAAAGGAATCTTGTTCCTGCAAGACAACGCCTCCGCTCACACTGCACAAGCGACCATGGCAAAACTGGCACCTTATTCACCAGCTCTAGCTCCCTCCAACTATCATCTGTTTCCAAACCTGAAGAAACCTCAAGGGTACCAAATTTCCCACCATTTCTGATGCCTTGGCAGCTACGGATGCCTGGTTTGAGGCACAACCGAAATCCTTTTTTTTTTGCTAGGCTTACAGAACTTGGAATATCAATGTACGAAGTGTGTTGACATCAGTGGAGAGTATGTGGAATAAATGTAAATTTTCATCATAGTATCTCGCTTCTTTCTGGGTAAAGCCAAAGACTTATCAGCAGCCCCTTGTATGTACTATAATATGGCACTCCTTACCTTCAGCGCTTTACATCGTGCTTGAAAAGAAGTTCCCGATTAAATGTAAGGCATTGGCACACTTAAGAAAAAAAGGACCACACAGTTCGTTGTGCAATTCCTTCTATTAGCCATTATAAAAGGGAAAACTTTGAGCTAAAACAATGTTTTAGTGGTAAAAATGTACTTTTTTTTTTTTTTACCATCCAATGGTATAAAATTCTGTGATGCACTCGTAGTGTCAACATTCTCACTGCATCCCTAGATGAATTCATTGGGGGGTGTAGTTTGTAAAGTGGTGTAATTAATGGGGGGGAGGGTGTAATTTTCTGGGAACTCAGGGGCTCTGCCAATGTGACATGGCATCCTTAAACCATTCTAGCAAAATCTGAACTCTAATATGGTGCTCCTTCCTTTCGTCACTTTCTACTGTGCCTCATAAGTCGTTTTCGACCACATATGGGATATTAGCGTACTGAGGAGAAATTGCGTCACAAATTGTACCATTCATTTTCTCCTACTACCCCTTTTGAAAATTAAAAACATGGGGTATGGGGTCAAAGCAACATTTTATTGATTGATTTAAAATGGGAACTTTTCATTTACTCAGATCAATGTTTTACAATTCTGTGACTTGCCTGAGGGTTAAAAATGCTCAATAATCCCCTAGATGAATTCCTCGAGAGGTGTAGTTTCCACATGGGGTCACTTGTGGGGGCTTTCTGTTTTCGCATGGCAGGTGCTCTTCAAATATGACACGGCATCCACAATTTATTCTAGTCAAAATGGCGCTCTAGTGTGCCTAAACAGTAGTTCTCCACAACATATCAGTGTAGTCGAGAAATTGCACAGCATATTGTATGATGCATTTTCTCCTGTTACCCTTGTGAAAATGCAACATTTGAGTCTAAAGCAACATTTTTTGTGGGGAAAAGTAACATTTTAATTTGAAGTACCTAAAGGGTTAATAAACTAAAATTTGGTGTTGAGCACTTTGAGGGGTGCAGTTTTTAGAATGTTGTCATTTTTGGGTGTTTTCTGTCATATAGGCCCCTCCAAAGTCATTTCAAATGTGATCTGGACCCTAAAAAAGTGGTGATGGAGAAATGAGAAATTGGTGATAAACTTTTAACCCTTCTAACATAAAAAAAATGTCTTTCAAAAATTGCACTGATATAAGGTAGACATGTGGGAAATGTTATCAGCTATTTTGTGTGATATAACTCATGTTTAAGGGCATAAAAAGTCATAGTTTCAAAATTGCGAAGGTTTCTCATTTTTTGTACAATTTTCGATAATTTCATAAACGCAAATCATATTGAGCAAAATTTACGCCATGAAGTACAATATGTGACAAAAAAAGTCTCAGAATCACTGGAATATATTGAAGCGTTCCAGATTTATTACCTCATAAAATGACACTTGTCAGAATTGAAAAAAATGGCCTCGTCATGAAGGGGAAAACTAGCTCGAGGGTGAAGGGGTTAATCCTGTGTGAATCAGTCAAGCTTCCCGATATCTCTACTGGGGACTTTCACTTTGTGGTGATGTTCCTCTCTGTATGGCCCTCTCCCTGATCTCCTGCTCCCCATCCTGCAGGGTGGGATATGGGGATTAGGCTGCGTACAGTGTCTGCTGAGCCAGAGAAATGAAAATATTTGGATAGGTTGTGATGTGAAGCTGATGATATTTACATGTTATTTCGCTGCAGTCCTCACATGAAAAGTCAGGCTCCACTCAGATGTACTCTGCTCTTCATCACCTCCTCAAGCTGTCACTGGCAGAATTCCATCTCCCTCCTTATTTGTTTGCATTAATTAAGATGTGAAATTAATCATTGTGACTTTCTCTCTTAAAAGATTACTGTGGAGTTCAGTGTCAGGGTAGGAGCCGGACTGTGTTGTGCAGGTGTGCAGCTGTTTGCACGCCTGCTGATAAGAGGTATTTATTTGAGTAGGCGTGAGGACAGACGGACACGGTTTCAATAAACCACACCTTTCCTGACAGATGATGCTTTTATCTGGACTAGTGAAAGGCGGGAGCTCATATCCCACTTTGGTCAAGGAGAGACGATCACAGAATTTTAGGCTGATGTCATTTCCTTTTTTGACTATAAATCTGTCTTTATTTGCCTAAAGTGCTCAAAAGAAACAAAGTCAGGACATACGGGATGAAGCATTGTCTGGCCGTAGGCTGTTCTTTATCTCTGGCTATCTATTGTGGTTTAGTAGATGTTAAAGGGAATCTGTCAGTAGGATCAACCTCTTATATGAAATAAAATATCTTGATATCTGCAATCCAGTGGTTTATTCCAGAGAAATCCACATCTTTCTTAAAGGGAACCTGTCAGGTCCAATATGCATCCACAACCACGAGCAGTTCTGGGTGCATATTGCTAGTCCCTGCCTAACGGTTCCTGCATCTGGTAGCATAGATAAAGAGAGCTTTAGAAAAAGTATTTCTAAAGATCTTTTACCATATGCTAATGAGTGCGGGAACTAGTCCCCTGGGCTTTGCTTCCCTTGCTAGTCGGCCCCATTAGCATGTTAGCACGCCCCTGTGGTCGTACTAACATGCTAATTAATACGCAGAGGATGATCTCACTCACCTCTCGCTGCCATCGCCGCCCGGCACTGGATTTCGGCTCAGTGCGCATGATCCCGGACTTTTGGTCATGCTTCGAGCAGCATCATGTAGAGATACAGACCCTGATTCCAGCAATGTGTCACTGAGCTGTTTGCTGTAATTTTTATAAAATCAATGTTTTCTTGGCTGCAGATCTAGGATGCATCAGCTGCGTCCAAAACGTTGTGATGTACAGTACAAGCACAGTGGATGGTATTTCTAGAAACCCATGTCCACTGTGCATGTGCGGCCCGCAGCAAACACTGACCTGCCATGTGGCTTGTTTTTGGTGCAATTGTGAAGCCACGTTTTTAAGTGTTTTTTTTTTTTTTTACAGAAAAGCTTTGATTCTGCACTTAAAAGGTAACTGCAGTTTTTTACATGCATTTTTTATGCTTCACATAAAAGTGTATAGACAATTACAACCAGAAAAACTAAACATTTCAGCCCTCCTCTTTAGACACACAATAGGGGAAGTTTTCATTAAATCATGTCCACTGTGCTTGGGCAGTTAAATACAGCAGAATTTGTGACCAAAAAGCCCCGCAACATTTATGCTACGTGTGAACATGGTAAATGTCCAAGCAAAATGAATGTGATTTCAGGAAATCTATGCCCTCAATCATCTAAAGACGCTACTGAAATTGCGGTTTTGGTGCTTTTTTTTTTTCTCTATATAAGCTTTTATCAAGAATTTGACAAAAACACAGGTAAAAAAAAACAACATTTTTTTTCTGTAGTTTAAAAATGCAGACTGACTGCTGCACCAAAAATACATTAAATATGGAGCAAAAAGCATAAAAGAAATGCACCAAACTCGCAAGAATTAGGGAACATTGTTATTGTGTCATGTGGTATGGACACCTGGAGAAAATCTGCAGAAAAAAATCAGTATGAAAAACGCAGCATTTATGCTACATGTGAACACTGGCTTAGAGTTACATTTTTTTAATGGATATAATAGAGAAAAATAGAATCAATCAAATAATCTGATCACTGTGTTGTGGGGGTGGTTACGATTACCGGGACATCAAATATGATTGTCCATGTTATTTGCTGATTTGCGACGTTTGTTATTTTTTTTACAAAGCGCATTAAAAATGACAAAATTGTAATTAATTTTTAGTCATTTTATAGGAGGGGAAAAAGAAACACTTTTTATTCTCCCTCTGGAATACAGGAACATAGAAATACACTGCTATGTACAGAGGTATCTCTATGTACCAGTATAATTTGCTGGTGGAGTCAGATCCTGCAATTCAGATTCAAGATTATAAAAGTCTCCCAGTGACAGCAGCAGAGCCTGTGGGTCATGGCCTTAGCTGTTGTAATTATAGAGGTTGTGGGTTCAAGTACCAGGGAGACTCACAAAAAAAAGTGGTGGTTTTTTTAGTAATTTTATAGGAACAAGAAAATCTAACTTTTTCTCCACCTCTAGAAGACCGGGACATAGAGACATGTGTACATAGTAGTGTACTGTATACAGTGTATTTCTATATACCAGTATAATCTGCTCAAGATTACCAAATTGTTCCAATCTGCTCAACATGGGCCTGAGGCTCATAGCTAGAGTTGCTGCCTGTGAACATGGAGGTTGTGAGTTTGAGTCTCCGAGAGATCAGAAAAGACGAGAATTGTTTAATTTGTATACTTGCAGAGAGTTATTGCCCCCTCTTGTGGAGGAGGAGCTACGGATATGGTGACGAGAGTGAGGAAGTCGGGATAAATGTTCTGATCTGCCGAGACAGAAGGACTGAGTCCTCAAATCGGCACAGTCCTACTGTATCTGGGTCTGTTCGGAACTATAGTCAAAACATGTTTTTTACAAAACCTGACCATAAGAGAGTCAGTTAAGTGGAAGACAAATTATGCTAACCTCTTTCTTAAAGTGCGTGCCCACGATCAGTGTTTGCAGCGTTTTGAACGCAGCATGCTTCAGCTACATCCAAAACGCTGCGTTGTACAGTACAAGCATAGTGGACGGGATTTTTAGAAATCCCGTGCCCACTGTGCTTGTTTTTTCCGCAGCAAACACTGACCTGCTGTGCGTCTTTCCAGACCGCAACATGTCAATTGTTTGCGGATTTGCAAGTGTCCTCCTTAGGGAGAACACAAGCTAGAGACCGCAGCTGCCTAAACCATGATGGTGAGTACAAGCAGCTGCGGTCTCCTTTGTTCTCCTGCAGAGACGCAGTGAGTCCTGATCGTGGGCACATCCACTTAGTGTCTGTGGAGAACAATTGACATCTGCTGGCTGAAATTTATTAAAACAAATTATAATGCCAGTAAACCGGAACTAAACAGAAAAGTGTGTGTTTCCTAGATGGAAGAGTTTGGAGGAGACGCCGGGTCACATGAAAGATGTGTTGTAGTTGCAAAATATAAAAGGCCTGGCCAGGCGGAGTAAGGTGGGAGTTGGTACACATGTCATACCCCCACACACACATATAAGATCCAATAAGATCTTATACTATATGTATGTAGGGGGTATGACATGTGTGCACATTTGGATAATCCCTCACACTGCTGGACTGCTTTTGTATTGTGACTTTATTGCTTTACTGTGACCCTTTACCATTTATTTTGACTGTGCTTTATGGGATTTATAATAGAAGAAAAAACGACACTCCCTTCAAAGTATAGGTGCCCAGATAGGATCCCAATCCATTCAAATATAGTAAAAAGGAAAAATCTGGCACTCAAGTTGACAAAAGAATTTCCGAGGTTTATTTCAACAATGACCACAATGTGTGTCAATCAGTGACGTTTCAGTTCTTGCCTGGACCTTTTTCAAATTCACACAAGATTGGTGGTCAATAGTAGCTTGTAAAAGGCAGGAGCACATGTGAATATGCGGAATCACCGCTGCAGGAAGGTGCTTTATGGGATTTAATCAGCAGCACTTTAACATGAGTGCTTTTTTGGATGCATTTGTAGTCTTTTTGGCTTTTTAAGTGTTTTTAAGTTAAGTTTTGTTGGTTCATTGCTTTAATATTATGTAATAAAATTTTGATATTTTTTTGATGATCCCCTTTGCTTGGCATATAATCCTTTCTCATAGCAGTTTGTTCTTTGATGTGCTGATGTTGATTCCCTTGTGAGAGTGATGTCCTCCAAAATTGAATTGCGCGATGCATGGTATTGAGTAGGGACCGAGGCCACACTTCAAAACAAAAAAGTGGAAAGCCAGTATCAGGCAAAAATATCCCATCCCCTTAGACTGGCAGCCTAGAAAGTAATATCTCTGACTCCGCTAGTGCCTGGGTACCATTTAACTTCACTTAGGTAAAAGAATCACAGTGACAAATAGAATGATGCTGATGTTTTCCTGGTAAATCTAGAGTATGATCACACCAACGGTGACCTTTAATCAGTGATAAGAATAATAATGTGTCAGTAACATTGTGATTGTAATCTGCATTGTGTGTTGCTGAACTTTTCACTGTAAAATAGTCGGTTTTACTGAAACTACTTATACCATACCCTTGTTTAGGTACCGTCACACTAAACAACATCGCTAGCAACATCGCTGCTGAGGCACAACTTGCTAGCGATGTTGCTGTGTGTGACATCCAGCCACAACCTGGCCCCTGCTGGGAGGTTGCTGGTTGTTGCTGAATATCCTGGACCATTTTTTAGTTGTTGCTCTCCCGCTGTGAAGCACACATCGCTGTGTGTGACAGCGACAGAGCAACAACTAAATGTGCAGGAAGCAGGGAGCCGGCTTCTGCGGACGCTGGTAAACAATGTAAATATCAGGTAACCAAGAAGTCCTTTCCTTGGTTACCCGATATTTACCTTCGTTACCAGCGTCCGCCGCTCTCACACTGTCCGTGCCGGCTCCCTGCTCTCTGCACACGTAGCTGGAGTACACATCGGGTAATTGTATGTGTTGTCCGACCTGGACAGATTGGATGTTATTTCTATTCCTGGTGGTCCTGATGAAGGGGGCAGATGCTCCAGAAACGCGTCGACATGAATTACAATAAAATGACATTGATCTGAACATCTGCTGAAGTGATCTATTGGCGCGGCATTTGAACACCTCGCTCCTTTGCTTTCTGTTACAATTCCAAAAATAGACAGGCCAGAGTTAAATTTGCTGAAAAACACCTCATGAAGCCAGCTCAGTTCTGGAAAAGTATTCTATGGACAGATGAGACCAAGATCAACCTGTACCAGAATGATGGGAAGAAAAAAGGTTGGAGAATAAAGGGAACAGCAGATGATCCAAGGCACACCACATCCTCTGTAAAACATGGTGGAGGCAACGTGATGGCATGGGCATGCATGGCTTTCAATGGCACTGGGTCACTTGTGTTTATTGATGACATAACAGCAGACAAGAGTAGCCGGATGAATTCTGAAGTGTACCGGGATATACTTTCAGCCCAGATTCAGCCAAATGCCGCAAAGTTGATCGGACGGCGCTTCATAGTACAGATGGACAATGACCCCAAGCATACAGCCAAAGCTACCCAGGAGTTCATGAGTGCAAAAAAGTGGAACATTCTGCAATGGCCAAGTCAATCACCAGATCTTAATCCAATTGTGAGCATGCATTTCACTTGCTCAAATCCAGACTTAAGATGGAAAGACCCACAAACAAGCAAGACCTGAAGGCTGCGGCTGTAAATGCCTGGCAAAGCATTAAGAAGGAGGAAACCCAGCGTTTGGTGATGTCCATGGGTTCCAGACTTAAGGCAGTGATTGCCTCCAAAGGATTCGCAACAAAATATTGAAAATAAATTTTTTCTTTTTGGGTTTGGTTTATTTGTCCAATTACTTTTGACCTCCTAAAATGTGGAGTGTTTGTAAAGAAATGTGTACAATTCCTACAATTTCTATCAGATATTTTTATTCAAACCTTCAAATTAAACGTTACAATCTGCACTTGAATTCTGTTGTAGAGGTTTCATTTCAAATCCAATGTGGTGGCATGTAGAGCCCAACTCGCGAAAATTGTGTCACTGTCCAAATATTTCTGGACCTAACTGTATGTCTTATATTCTAGGTTCTTCAAAGTAGCCACCTTTTGCTTTGATTACTGCTTTGAACACTCTTGGCATTCTCTTGATGAGCTTCAAGAGGTAGTCACCGGAAATGGTTTTCACTTCACAGTGTGCCCTGTCAGGTTTAATAAGTGGGATTTCTTGCCTTATAAATGGGGTTGGGACCATCAGTTGTGTTGTGCAGAAGTCTGGTGGATACACAGCTGATAGTCCTAATGAATAGACTGTTAGCTGCTTTTTTCTGACCATAATACAAATTCTAAGTAAAGAAAAATGAGTAACCATCATTACTTTAAGAAATGAAGGTCAGTCAGTCCGAAAAATCGGAAAAACTTTGAAACTGTCCCCAAGTGCAGTGGCAAAAACGATCAAACGCTACAAAGAAACTGGCTCACATGAGGACCGCCCCAGGAAAGGAAGACCAAGAGTCACCTCTGCTGCGGAGGATAAGTTTATCTGAGTCACCAGCCTCAGAAATTGCAGATTAACAGCAGTTCAGATTAGAGACCAGGTCAATGCCACACAGAGTTCTAGCAGCAGAAACATCTCTAGAACAACTGTTAAGAGGAGACTTTGTGCAGCAGGCCTTCATGGTAAAATAGCTGCTAGGAAACCACTGCTAAGCACAGGTAACAAGCAGAAGAGACTTCTTTGGGCTAAAAAACACAAGGAATGTACATTAGACCAGTGGAAATCTGTGCTTCGGTCTGATGAGTCCAAATTTGAGATCTTTGGATCCAAACACCGTGTCTTTGTGTGATACAGAAAAGGTGAACGGATGGACTCTACATGCCTGGTTCCCACCGTGAAGCATGGAGGAGGAGGTGTGCTGGTATGGGGGTGCTTTGCTGGTGACACTGTTGAGGATATATAGACGGCATACTGAACTAGCATGGCTACCACAACTTCTTGCAGCGGCATGCTATTCCATCCGGTTTGCGTTTAGTTGGACCATCATTTATTTTTCAACAACACAATGACCCCAAACACACGTCCAGGCTGTGTAAGGGCTATTTGACTAAGAAGGAGACTGATGGGGTGCTACGCCAGAGGACCTGAACTCCAAAGTCACAAGACCTGAACCCAATCGAGATGGTTTGGGGTGAGCTGGACCGCAGAGTGAAGGCAAAAGGGCCAACAAGTGCTAAGCATCTCTGGGAACTCCTTCAAGACTGTTGGAAGACCATTTCTGGTGACTACCTCTTGAAGCTCATCAAGAGAATGCCAAGAGTGTGCAAAGCAGTAATCAAAGCAAAAGGTGGCTACTTTGAAGAACCTAGAATATAAGACATATTTTCAGTTGTTTCACACTTCTTTAAGTATTTCATTCCACATGTTTTCATTCATAGTTTTGATGCCTTCAATGTGAATCTACAATTTTCAGAGTCATGAAAATGAAGAAAACTCTTTGAATCAGAAGGTGTGTCCAAACGTTTGGTCTTTAATATGTATATATACAGTATATACAGTACAGACCAAAAGTTTGTACTTCAAAGTAGCCACTTTTTGCTTTGATTTACTGCTGTGCACACTCTTGGCATTCTCTTGATGAGCTTCAAGAGGTAGTCACCGGAAATGGTTTTCCAATAGTCTTGAAGGAGTTCCCAGAAATGCTTAGCACTTGTTGGCCCTTTTGCCTTCACTCTGTGGTCCAGCTCACCCCAAACCATCTCGATTGGGTTCAGGTCTGGTGACTGTGGTGGCCAGGTCATCTGGCGTAGCATCCCATCACTCTCCTTAGTAAAATAGCCCTTACACAGCCTGGAGGTGTGTTTGGGGTCATTGTCCTGTTGAAAAATAAATGATAGTCCAACTGAACGCAAACCGGATGGAATAGCATGCCACTGCAAGATGCTGTGGTAGCCATGCTGATTTAGCATGCCTTCAATTTTGAATAAATCCCCAACAGTGTCACCAGCAAAGCTCCCACACCGTCACACCTCCTCCTCCATGCTTCACGGTGGGAACCAGGCATGTAGAGTCCATCCGTTCACCTTTTCTACAAAGGCACGGTGGTTCAATCCAAAGATCTCAAATTTGGACTCATCAGACCAAAGCACAGATTTCCACTGGTCTAATGGCCATTCCTTGTGTTCTTTAGCCCAAACAAGTCTCTTCTGCTTGTTGCCTGTCCTTAGCAGTGGTTTCCTAGCAGCTATTTTACCTTGAAGGCCTGCTGCACAAAGTGTCCTCTTAAGGCTATGTGCCCACGCTGCGGAAAATGCGCGGATTTTGCCGCAGATTTCTCGCGGAAAAGCCGCGGATTTTCCGAAAATCTGCAGCAGCGGCACTTCCAAGCCATTTCAATGGCATTTTGGAAATGCTGTGTCCATGCTGCGGATTTTTCCACAGCGGATTTGCCGCGGATTTTGATCCGGAAAAATCTGCAGCATGTTAATTATTGTTGCGGATTTTGATCCGGATTTTGGCTTCAGAACTGGGGGGAAAAAAAAATCTGCATCAAAATCCGCGGCAATTCCGCGGTAAATCCGCGGCAAAAAAAAAGGTGCGGATTTGCCGCGAAAGTCGCGGATTTTCATGCAGAAAAACCGCAGCAACATTCTACCGTGGACACATAGCCTTATAGTTGTCCTAGAGATGGGAAGGTGTGTCCAAACTTTTGGTCTGTACTGTATGTGTGTGTGTATATATATATATATATATATATATATATATATATATATATATATATATATATATATATAAATAATAATTTTTTTATTATTTTTTTTTATATGGTCGTCAGCTTGATCTCAATCCATGACGACTTAATGTATGAACATTCTGTAGGAAGATCGATGTTGTGCAAGCCTGGATATTGTACCAAGCCATCGGGTTGCTGGTCTTCCTCTTCACCATGTTCCTTCTATTCTTCCGACCATGATGTCATTCTCCAGTGATTGCGCTCTTCGAACGATGTGTCCAAAGTAGTCATTGTGGCTTGGTGACGCTTGTTTGTGCAAGGAGTACATGTCTGGCTTGATTTGTTGCAAAATTGATTTTTGTTCTTCTTGCCATCCATGGTATTGATAATATCCTTCTCCAGCATCACATTTTGAAGGCATTGATTCTTCGGTCTTGTTTCCTTATCATCCAGGTTTTGTATCCACATGTTACTACAGAAAAGACCAGACTATGTACATGTACCGCCCCAGGGCTCGGCCGGCTGCCGAGCTGCTCGGATCTGTGCTCGTCGGTGGGTGGCTCGAGCTCCTCCTGGACTCGGGGGTCACATCGCTCTGAAGGGAAGCTGGCGCTACGTGTAGGGACTCGGTGGGGAAGGTTCACGGCCGAGGCCGTTGGCGTTTAGGGATGTAAGTTCGTGACGCCACCCACGGGTTGTGGTGAATGTGGACACCACCGCTGCCGTTGACTAGGCTCCCGGGGACAGTGTTATGCAGCCTGGTGTTGACCCCTCCGTGGGCAGGGGGTGATGGCCCCGGGGCCCGGTGGTTGTGAGGTGCGGGCGGGATGGTGCGGTGCGCGGCCCGAGGGCACTGTTGTACTCACTATGACAGATGCACAGGAGTCTCTGGCAAACCAAAAAGGATGGTGGTCGGTGCCCGCAGCCGGCTGCGCTTTGCCCCTTACTCAGGTTTGTGGTTCCCGCCTTTCTCCTGCACCTCTGTGGTAGAACTTGACTGCCTATGCTTCAGCAACGGTAGTCCGCTCCCTGTTTTTATGTGTGTTGGGGAACCCGTTTGCCCGCAGGCGCTGGCCCGTGGGATCTCTCTGCCTGTGCGGTGGCTTTCTATCCCCCTCGGTGGGCTGTTGCCGCCTTTCGGGTCTTGGGACGGGAAAGGACCTAAGGTCCAGACCTCAATCAGTGAATTCGACGTGGTCCAGTGGCTTCTGGACCTCGTTCTGGGTCTGAGTACCCTTCCTGGTGCTCCGGTTTCCAGTTGGTTCCCCGGTTCAGTACCGGCAGGCCACTACCCTGTCCCGATCCCCTAAAAAGTTCCACCAGCCGTCTTCCCGGCTCCTGCAGGCGGCAACCACCGTTTGCCTCCTGGTCACAGGGTATCTGGGCTCCTACCCTGATCTCTGACAGACGTTTACTCTCCACTACTACACTCTTTCACCTCCAAAACTGATCTCTTTGTGTTTTTCCCGCCTCAGGCTATCCGAACTCCTCGGAGGGCGTGGCCAACCGCCTGGCTCCGCCCCCAGGTGTGAACATCAAGACCTGAGAGGGGTGACTCAGGGTTTTTAGGTTGGCTGGTTACACCTTTTTAGGGGATGGTGTTTGTGCAGGGGGTCTACCTGTGACTACCTGGCTAGTCCAGGGCGTCACATACGAGTCATGTCTTCGTCACCAGACCTTGTCTAGTGAGTTCATTGTTGGTTTGACCATAGCTGTTCTCCTATTGACTTCCGGTGTCGTCCCTGCATCTTGAGTGATCATTGATCCAAGTAGGTTGAAGTCCTTTACAACTTCCAGTTCTTCTTCATCCATCTCAAATGTGTCCCGTTCGTACCTGTCAGTAGTCAATATATTAGTCTTCTTTGTATTGAGTATAACATACCACATTGCACCCAGTGATAAAGATAAATTAAAAGGAGACAACCCATTTTAGTTCAGAATATGATTTTCACTTTTTTTCCCGCATATATGCACAGGTTTTGTCTCATTGCCTCTACTGAATTAAACGGTGTGTAATAATAGGGAATCAAACGTTTAATTGTTGTCCAAAAAGTCAATTTACTCACAATAGTAAACTAAGTTTTTTTAAGATATTACAACACGTAGCACAGGTATTAAATGCAGCCTTCTGGTCTGCATTCACTCAGGTGACTAGCCAATGCCTCCATATAAATGCACACTACAGTGCTCTTCAGTGATATGACTGAGACTTGTGCTCTGTGTATGGAGATCACATCTGCTGAGCTGTTCTCATGTCCTGGAGCACAATTCTAACAGATGTATCATTTTCCTTGGCATCCTAACTCCTGAAGGACTGCTTGATCTATATTTCAGGAGGCGCAGAGCGTTCCTTCTCTTCTGCTTTTGGTGTTTTGTTTACACACCAGATCAGCAGACGCAGTGTACATAAAACCACATGCGTGCAGGTCCAGCTGCTGCAGTACTGAAGCCTGACTCTCCAGCTCATGGTGGTACTCAGTAGCCCGGCAGGACTCCAGCAATGTTGCACGTATGTTTCAGAGCCGGCTTGAGCTGTGGAAGGAGAGCCCGAGATTTACTGTGTTTGTTTTATCATGATAAATGCTGCCGTTTTCAAGGGGGCTTTAGTTGTGTCCTTCATGCTCTTTGCCATGAAATGAGATTTTAGCATTCTTCATTTATTGCACATAAAAGTGTCTGCAGCCATATCCAGGCAGGGGTTTACCAGTTTTGTTAGGGGGAACTTTGGGAGTAACCAGATGCAAAATACTGGTTGTAGAACCGGCAATGTTTATTTTTTCAAATCAAGGATCCATATTTTCTTGACATGAGCAGAGTTGAAATTCATGATTTGTAAGTAGACAATTATGGTTCTTATTCAGTGACTGCATCTAGATTGTGAAAACAACTGAAACAGAAGGTATAGTAGAAAAGTGGATAATATTTCCTTTGAGAGGTGTCAAGCTCAGGGTACACAGGTCGAATACGGCTCGCCACATCAATTTATTTAACCCGCGAGGTTAGGACACAAAAGAACCGTCTCTCCACTTTCCTCATAGTCTCCCTATGGGGAGCAGTGTGGAAGTGTGCGCCGGAGCTTAACATATATGCTCTCCTAGCCCTACTACTCAGGGACAGCTCTCTTAGCCCTACTACCCTGGAACAGCTATTTTAGCCCTACAACTCAGGGACAGATCTCTTAACCCTACTACTCAGGAACAGCTCTCTTAGCCCTACTACTCAGGGACAGATCTCTTAGCCCTACTACTCAGGGACAGATCTCTTAGCCCTACTACTCAGGGACTGCTCTCCTAGCCCTACTACTCAGGGACTGCTCTCCTAGCCCTACTACTCAGGTACTGCTCTCCTAGCCCTACTACTCAGGAGCAGCTCTCTTAGCCCTACTTTTCAGGGACAGCTCTCTTAGTCTTACTACTCAGGGACATCTGTCTTAGCCCTACAACCCAGGGACAGATCTCTTAACCCTATTACCATACCCAGGGACAGCTCACGAGCATGACAACCTCATCTATATATATAATTGCCTTATTCTGTCTGTCTGTCTGTCATGCTCCGAAATTGTGTCCTTACGGTGACACAAAGCTGATTGGCCGCTGGGCTCGCCATGGCCCCGCCCCCCCACACGGATTGGCCTCTCGCCCCGGCTCTCTGCAGGCCCCGCCCCCCTCACGCAATGCACGCTCGCTCTGGCCCAACTGACACGGAGCTCCGATTCCCAGGTGAGTACACACACACATCAGATCACACTCACTCTCACACTCACTCTCACACACACCTCACACATCACAACATGCTGGGATATCGCTTGCTTCTACACCGGCTCCGTCAGGATCCCGGCAGCGCCAAACATAACCTTGCGATGCTGGGATCTTGACGGAGGCCGTGAAAGCTGGTAACCATTATACACATCGGGTAACTAAGGTCCCTTAGTTACCCGATGTGTATCATAGTTACCAGCGTACACCGGCTCACACTCACTCTCACACACACCTCACACATCACATCGCATCCAAATACTCACAACATCCTGGGATATCGCTTGCTTCTCGGCGGCGATACTGTGCTGTTGTGAGCTTCCAGGACCTGCCGGGGGATCACATGGCCAGAAGCATGTGATATCCCCGGATGTTGTGAGTATCAGCGCGTATGTGCAATATCGTCAGTGTGTGTGTCTTTGTGTGTGAGTGTATGCGATCGGGTGTGTGTGAGTGTATGCGATCGGGTGTGTGTGAGTGTATGCGATCGGGTGGGTGTGTGTGAGTGTATGCGATCGGATCTGTGAGTGTCGGCAGAGGAGCACGGCGTGCTGGAGGAGGCTGAGAGGAGAGAGGCTGAACCTGGGGAAGGCTGGGATGGGGAGGCTGATGCTGGAGACGGAGAGGCTGATGCTGGCGCAGCATGGCGGATGGAGCACCTTTGGGAGTGCGCAGCATGGCGGATGGAGCACGTTTGGGAGTGCGCAGCATGGCGGATGGAGCACGTTTGGGAGTGCGCAGCATGGCGGATGGAGCACGTTTGGGAGTGCGCAGCATGGCGGATGGAGCACGTTTGGGAGTGCGCAGCATGGCGGATGGAGCACGTTTGGAAATGCGCAGCATGGCGGATGGAGCACGTTTGGGAGTGCGCAGCATGGGGGATGCAGCACGATAGGGAGTGCGGAGTATGGCGGATGGAGCACGTTTGGGAGTGCGCAGCATGGCGGATGGAGCACGTTTGGGAGTGCGCAGCATGGCGGATGGACCACGTTTGGGAGTGCGCAGCATGGCGGATGGAGCACGTTTGGGAGTGCGCAGCATGGGAGATGGAGCACGATGGGGAGTGCGCAGCATGGCGGATGGAGCACGTTTGGGAGTGCGCAGCATGGGGGATGGAGCACGATGGGGAGTGCGCAGCATGGCGGATGGAGCACGTTTGGGAGTGCGCAGCATGGCGGATGGAGCACGTTTGGGAGTGCGCAGCATGGCGAATGGAGCACGTTTGGGAGTGCGCAGGATGGGAGATGGAGCACGATGGGGGGTGCGCAGCATGGGGGATGGAGCACGTTTGGGAGTGCGCAGCATGGCGGATGGAGCACGTTTGGGAGTGCGCAGCATGGGAGATGGAGCACGATGGGGAGTGCGCTGCATGGCGGATGGAGCACGTTTGGGAGTGCGCAGCATGGCGGATGGAGCACGTTTGGGAGTGCGCAGGATGGGAGATGGAGCACGATGGGGGGTGCGCAGCATACGGGATGGAGCACGATGGGGAGTGCGCTGCATGGGGGATGGAGCACGATGGGAAGTGCACACCTCCCCCCAACACACACACATACGCGCGCACTGCACAACACACCACACCACACACACACACTGGGAACCACAAACAACTGCCCTACACAGACACCCACACACACAGACAACGCTGCACACACAAATATACGCACATACCGCACAACACGCACATTGCACAAAACATACCTCCCCCCAAAACACACCACACACACACAAACTGCGCAACACACACACAACGCTACAGACACACAGCGCTCCACAAACAACACCGCTCTCACCCCCCGCCACACCCAGACAACACCCAGAACATGTACAGCGCCCTACACAAACACTTGGTAACTACACACAACAACATCTATATATATATATATATATATATATATATATATATAACAAAAATCATACATGAACTACACAATACGTAAATTCTAGAATACCCGATGCGTAGAATCGGGCCACCTTCTAGTAGAAATATATGAAGCTATCAATGTCATTAGACCCGCATCCAGTTCGTGCTCGGACCGTGTTTTAAGAACTTCTGCATGACCCCTAACAAAAGCATCCCTTTAAAGGCAACCTTAATGATGATGTAGCCCTCGTTGAAAATGAGTTTGACACCCCTGCCTTATACAGTGAATAAGCTTTATTGTCTGAAACTGCTAAGGACTATTATATACATATGCTCCGATTCATCAAGACCAGCGATACAAACTCTCCTGATTCATGAAGAAGTGCATACCTTTTCATGAATCAGGAGCATCTAACGAGCAGCATGTGCCTCTGTGCACCATACCAGAAATGTTACACGAGGATCTTACACCAATCTCTGATTGTTCTATGATTTCTGGCCATAGTGAAAACTATACGCAATAGATTCACTTCTCCAGGATCCTATCCCAATATGTAGTAGACGTAATAACATTAGTAAATACCTTCAATTAGAAATGTAGTATAGTTCTTCTGATATAGCCATTTCTCTTACCTCATGTGCAGGGCATTACAGATTAAGTATCCATGGTTGCGACCACAAGGAACTAACTAGATAACTAAATCTCACTACCTGAGTGTAAAATGTTAAACTGTAAAATGTTTTTAATTGGAGGTATTTGTTAATATTATTATCATTATTACACCTAGTACATACAGTGCTGGCCAAAAGTATTGCCACCCCTGCAATTCTGTCAGATAATACTCAGTTTCTTCTTGAAAATGATTGCAATCACAAATTCTTTGGTATTATTAACTTCATTTATTTTGCTTGCAATGAAAAAACACAAAAGAGAATGAAACAAAAATCAAATCATTGATCATTTCACACAAAACTCCAAAAATTGGCCAGACAAAAGTATTGGCACCCTTAGCCTAATACTTGGTTGCACAACCTTTAGCCAAAATAACTTCTGGTAACCATTAATGAGTTTCTTACAATGCTCTGCTGGAATTTGAGACCATTCTTCTTTGGCAAACTACTCCAGGTCCCTGAGATTTGAAGGGTGCCTTCTCCAAACTGCCATTTTGAGATCTCTCCACAGGTGTTCTATGGGATTCAGGTCTGGACTCATTGAGACCCAGATTTCTTATACTGTTCCCTACATTATGCTGCAAAAATTGTTGGTAGTCTTCAGAATTCATAATGGCATGCACATGGTCAAGCAGTCCAGTGCCAGAGGCAGCAAAGCAACCCCAAAACATCAGGGAACCTCCGCCATGTTTGACTGTAGGGACTGTGTTCTTTGAATGCCTCTTTTTTTTCCTGTAAATTCTATGTTGATGGCTTTTCCCAAAAAGTTCTACTTTTGTCTCATCTGACCAGAGAACATTCTTCCAAAACGTTTTAGGCTTTCTCAGGTAAGTTTCCAGCCTGGCTTTTTTATGTCTCAGGGTAAGAAGTGGGGTCTTCCTGGGTATCCTACCATACAGTCCCTTTTCATCTAGGGAGGTTAGCCACAATGCCATGGGCTTTAAACTTCTTGATTACACTGTGCACCGTAGACACAGGAACTTTCAGGTATTTGGAGATGGACTTGTAGCTTTGAGATTGCTCATGCTTCCTCACAATTTGGATTCTCAAGTTCTCAGACAGTTCTTTGGTCTTCTTTCTTTTCTCCATGCTCAATGTGGTACACACAAGGACACAGGACAGAGGTTGAGTGAGTCAACTTTAATCCAGGTCAACTGGCTGCAAGTGTGATTTAGTTATTGCCAACACCTGTTAGGTGCCACAGGTAAGTTACAGGTGCTGTTAATTACACAAATTAGAGACGCATCACATGATTTTTCAAACAGTGCCAATACTTTTGTCCACTCCCTTTTTTATGTTTGGTGTGGAATTATATCCAATTTGGCTTTATGAAAAAAAAAATATATTTTTTTTCATTGAAGACAAATTAAATGAAGATAATAATACCAAATAATTTGTGATTGTAGTCATTTTCAAGAATAAACTGAGTATTATCTGACAGAATTGCAGTGGTGCCAATACTTTTGGCCAGCACTGTATTGGGCTAGGATATTGGAGATGGTAATACCCTTTTAAGGCAATGCTTGAAAATAATGGTGGCCACACAAAGTATTGACACTTTGGGCACAATTTGGTCATTTTCAGTTAGGGGTGTACTCACTTTTGTTGCCAGCAATTTTGCCATTAATGCCTGTGTGTTGAGTTATTTAGAGGGAACACCAAATTTACACTGTTAGGCCTAAGGCTAGTTTCACACTTGCGTTGAACGGTATCTGTTGCATTGCGTTGTGTGACGGATGCAACGGATGTGTTGCATATAGTGGCACAACGGATTCTGCTCCCAGTAGCCGGTCGCCGGGTGATCAGCTGATCGCTCCCAGTAGCCGGGTGATCAGCTGATCGCTCCCAGTAGCCGGCCGCCGGGTGATCAGCTGATCGCTCCCAGTAGCCGGCCGCCGGGTGATCAGCTGATCGCTCCCAGCAGCCGGTCGCCGGGTGATCAGCTGATCGCTCCCAGTAGCCGGCCGCCGGGTGATCAGCTGATCGCTCCCAGTAGCTGGCCGCCGGGTGATCAGCTGATCGCTCGCCCGCCGAGAATGTGTGCGGGGGCGAAGTGAGGAGTGGGTGGAGCCGAGCGGAGCCATGGCGCTGAGGACAGGTGAGTGTGCGTGTGTGTGTGTGTGTGTGTGTATGTACATACATGCGGAGTGGAGTGCGGGAGGGGGCGGAGCCAAGCGGGGAAGTGTCGGGCTCCCTGCACACGTAGCGAGGGTAAATATCGGCAAAGCATTTTGCTTGGTTACCCGATAATTACCTTGGTTACGGGTGCAGGGAGCCAGAGAGGGCATGCGCAGTGAAATCCAACAGATTGCGCTGCTCAAAAAAAACGTTACATGCTGCGTTCCTCCTGCCTGGCGCAGCGTTAAAATAACGGGGTGCACTCACTTTTGTGATGTATTGTACCAACTGCTAAGGGCTCATTGACACAGCAGTTTTTTTCCACAGATAGCATTTGTACCTTTTATAGTCGATAAGACTGTTTACTTGACCGTGATTTTTTTTAATGAATGGTCCATGCAAAATCGTGGTGACATGTCCGATATTTATCCAAGTATTGTATCAAACGCTTCACTGAAAGTCTATACGTTAGTGAAAAAATCAGACCAGACTTACACTAATAGACCGGAGAAGGTGGAGAAACTTTGTTTTTAGTTTGTTTTTTTTTAAATCTCCTCCTTAAAAACCTGATGAAACTCTGGTGACAAGACAATCTGATTGAAATCTGACAAAAATCACCAATGAGAACTGGGTCCCTTTTTCTTGCGTTTCAAAAAGCTAAATGAGGCCTTAGGGCACATCATCTGTAGCCATATTATTACTAGAATCTCCTCTTCTATAGTCTTATTACTTACTGTTATTACCGTATGTGGCCATTGTACCATTTACTACTAGGCTGAGTGCACATGCAGCATAAATGCTGCATTTTTTTTCTGTTGGTCTTACCTGTATGTTTTCTGTAGCTATCCGTACCAAATTCCACTAACAAATGTTGTATTTTTTTCTGCCTTTTTTTTTTTATTTGTTTGCTATTTCATGTGTTACTTAAGAAGATTTTAAGCAACTTTATTTAATGGGTTTTTTTTATTTTATAGTACTGAAAAGTTAGATTCAACACTTAAAAATGCAGTTGCAATTTTTTTGCCATTAAATATTTTTTTTTATGTTTTTAAGCCCATAGGGATTTAAAGAAAAAAAAAAGGCAACAAAAAATGCACTGCACAACGGCGTCCTTAGACAGACAGTGAGCAGTAGTTGACATGACCTTTGCTTGGTAGTTAAATATAGCAAATTTTCAGTCCAAAAAGCGCTGTTGAAAAAGTACAGTATTTAAACCATGTGGGAAAATGGCCTTAGTTTCGGAAAATGGCCTTAAAGGTATATGCCCACGTTAGAAGTTAAATCCGGGACTTAAAAAGAAAAAAAAGGGCCTGTGCACTGACAGGCAGGTAGTTGCTTCCTAGCTGTCTGTTGCTTCCGGCGATGTTCTTCACCGTCACAGATCACTCCTATCGGCAATTCAGCTGCTTCCACTGACGTTACGTCAACAGAGCGGCGGTTTCTCATCCACTCTGCTCTGTAGGCAGGGCGGGAAAGCCCACATCATGCTGATTGACAACCGGCTCCTCCAAGTAGGCAGCGTGGAACCAGCTGTCAATCAGCATGACATCTGCAGTCCCTCCTTGTTTACAGAGCATGGCGGAGGAGAAGCCTCTGCTCTGTTAACAATCATTGTATTACCAGCCAGAGCAATCTGTGACAACTCTGTGCTGGCGAAGAATGGCATGAGGCATAACAGGCAGGTAGGTAGCAACTAGCCGCCTGTTAGTGCTTAGGCACATTTTTTATTATTTTTTTAAAGTCCCAAATATACCCGTTAAAGGGAATCTGTCACTAGATTTTTGCCACCTAATCTGAGAGCAGCATAACATGGGTGGAGATCCTGATTCCAGCGATGTGTTGCTTACTGGGCTGCTTAGTGTAGTTTTGATAAAATCACTGATTAATCAGCAGTGGATTATCATTAGAGGACTACTTTACCTGCTACAGGTAGTCCAGTGTATTCATGAGCTCTGTATAACTGCTATATCTGCAGCATTTATCAAAATGACAGCAAACAGCTCAGTAAGTGACACATCACTGGAATCAGGGTTTCTGTATCTACATTATGCTTCTCTCAGATGGCGGAGCAAAAACATTGTGACAGATTCCCTTTAAGTATTTGCAGCAAAATGTTCTGCACCAAAAATGCATCTCTTGGCAGGAACAACTCTACGTAATGTGCCAGCATTTTTTATTTATTTTTTGCATGCGGTTTTTAGGTTTTGTTTGTTTTTTCACTGTTCATTAGAATGGGTGAAAAATGCTGCAAAAACGCTAAATTCACATGCTTAAGATTTGTAATTGTGGCACCCCAGTGGTCCGGTTGCCAAAATAGCATTTCCCTCCTCACAGGGGGTAATGATATGCCTGGAAGCTAGAAGGGGGTCCCCTGGCTATGTAGCACCAGCTGCCAACACTTTCTTGACTCCAACCAGAAGAGGGAGCTCAAGAACCCGATTTAAGGGGAGTTTTCCTATACATTCTGGCCTGAGGGAGGGGTTAGAAATAGGGAAGAGGAGAGCAGAGCAGAATCAAGCAGACAGTCTCTGGAGAAAAAGCCTGAGGAGCGGAGCAGGAACAAAGCTCACCCCAGAGCAGAGCAGGAACAGGACGCCTGAGTCCTTGGTTGTCCAGGTACGGAAGGTTCAACAGCTGAATCCCGGAGGGCAGGAGACTGAATTTCTTCTGGCCACACAAAACGCCCCTGGGCACAGCAGCATACTAGAGCCCAGAGTCACTATCAGAAGAATGGCACCTGTAAAAGCCTCGCGCTGCCTGCCATAAGGGTGAGAAACAGTACCAACAACAGGAAGAAGGCCGCAGCATAGCTTTAAGTAGCAGGGACCTACACAGTGTAACGGTGGGCAGGGGGCGCCTCAGCAGTAGTCGTGGTCCTGTGCCCGGAGGGCACCAAGCACACCCCAGCCGTGACCATCACAGAAAACATGGGAGCAGATGGAGCAAGCAGTAAGGGGAATATGGAGAGCTGGGAATCACCCCACAGGGAAATACCTGGTTTCTCCAGCACTTTGGTCCTCTCCTGATCACCGGCACCGTCCTTAGCAACAAGAAATCGTCCAAGATAACCAGGCAACTTAAACAGGTTTTCTTTATTAAAGTCCATCTTACAGCTGTATATTAGCTCCATACTTCTGTCTTTCTCACCTCTGGTATGTGTGTATTGTTAAGGCTATGAGACCGGTCACCATGACCTCATACAGGTAGTTCAGGCCGCCACCAAAATGAACTTCTGGATACAGTGCATCGGACACTACTCCACACCACAGTCCCAAAAAGGTGCCCGTAAGGCTTACCCCTATTTGCCGCACTGCTCCCCAGCAAGCCACAATTTTTCCGCAGACTTTCTCAGGCCTCCAGCTGCAGGATCCTGTGCCAACCTCAGGGACTCAGTAGTGTGGTCCAAATTATGTCTCTCTTGGCAGCTCCCTCTCTCCTGTGTCTCCTTCTTTACTCCATCATCAGAGGTGTCCCACTTTCCTTCATTCTGGTTTCTTTCTCGTTCCCTTGCTCCTGCTCTGTCTTGTGTCCCAAACTTAACTAACTTCAACTGTTTCTATCTGCACACCACTGTAACTTTATCTCCACTTTCCTTGTTATAAGTCCCACATAGCCAGCGACTTTGCTGCTCCACAGGCCTGAGGCCTGACTCCGACCCAGGCTGGGCCCTAACTCCCGTTTCCACAGAAACAGTCTCTACCTATGCCCTAGCTTCTCCCCTATAGGCTAATTTCAAAATCCCAACTGTCTGTTACCAGGCAGATTTAACCTTCAACTGCATACCTATGCCTGTTCCTAGTGTCAGTGTGCTACTCTTGGGTGACATCTAGTGGTGACCCCATAAAACTACACATTATTGTGACAATACATTAATAACTCTATACAACATATTCAATAAATGCTTCACAACTATGTGATGTCTTCAGGGGGGCATCTTCTCTCTCTGGGGTTGCGACCACCCTCTTACAACAGAACAGTGCAGCAGGAAGGCCTCCGAACCCACCTGGTTAGGTGGATCCACAGTTGCTTCCAGGCTGCCCGGACCTCTGTTACCATCCAAACTAGTTTCCCTGGCCTGCACCATCCACTACCAAGTAAAAAGATGAAGGAAACTACAGTCCTTGTGTCGTCCAGTTATTGGCTGCGTCTTTGGTCCTGCACCCCAACGTTAATTGCTCCATCTTAGACTATATACGGTTGCCCTGGGGCCCTGCTCCACCTGTGGGGAGCTGTACCATCATTGCCACATTACCATCTGCCCCAGCGGTCCCATCAAGCAGCATCGGCCATACATTGCCGAATACTACACGTGGCATCACGACTCATCCCCTGTAAATATCCCTAATTTTAACGACACCGCCAGGATCACAGAGTGGGGCCCTGCTGCCATGACTTCCCAACAGAACCGGCCTGGTCCCGAGTGCCCCACGGCCCTGATGGGCGTGTCATAATAGCTTCATCTGCAAGAAAAAATAAGCTCATTCATTTTGCTAGCACTGTAAACTGCTGTTTTTTGGTGCAGCCGTTTGGTGCAGAAATTTCCTCCGCAAATACTTAACTGGTTCACACACCCTTTGAGATTTAAAAACTAGAAATTTGTGATCACGATGCATTCTCAATGTTTTTTTTATTATTGTTCTGATTTTCTGAAAACTTGGTAAAATTGTCATGTTTTTGAAAACTGCAGCAAATAAAGCAGGGCAGTGCTGTGACGTAGTAAAAAAAAAAGTAACAAAAAAATCTCACCGCATGTTGGGTTTGCATAAACAAACATGACAGTGGAATTTTTAAAGGGAACCTGTCACATATAAAAATGATATTACGCTAGGGTCACACATAGCGACGCAGCAGCGATTACGGCAACGACCTGACCTTATCAGGATCGCTGCTGCGTCATTACATGGTCGCTGGTGAGCTGTCAAACAGGCAGATCTCACCAGTGACCAGCCCCCAGCCAGCAGCGACGTGTGGAAGCGATGCTGCGCTTGGTAACTAAGGTAAATATCGGGTAACCAAGCAAAATGCTTCGCTGGTTACCCGATATTTACCTTGGCTACCAGCGCACACCGCATAGCGCTGGCTCCCTGCACTCGTAGCCAGAGTACACATCGGGTTAATAAGCAAACCGCTTTGCTTATTTACCTGATGTGTATTCTGGCTACGTGTGCAGGGAGCAGGGAGTCGGCACTGGCAGCCTGAGAGCGGCGGACGCTGGTAACGAAGGTAAATATCGGGTAACCAAGCAGCCTTTGCTTGGTTACCCAATATTTACCTTGGTTACCAGCGTCCACAGAAGCCGGCTCCCTGCACATTTAGTTGTTGCTCTGTCGCTGTCACACACAGCGATGTGTGCTTCACAGCGGGAGAGGAACGACCAAAAAATGGTCCAGGACATTCAGCAACAACCGGCGACCTCACAGCAGTGGCCAGGTTGTTGCTGGATGTCACACACAACGACAGTGATGACGATGTCACTGCTACGTCACAGAAAATGGTGACTTAGCAGCGACGTCGTCGTCGCTGTCGTTGTGTGTGACATGACCATTACCATGGAGGTATTGGGTTAATCTGCAAGTTAATAGCGTTTGGAACCTGTCCAGCTCCTGCACATTTAACCCCGCTGCCGAGAGGTAATGAACTTTAACTCCAAAGACATACTGTAGTGACTGACAGCCACTCTGCATTAGAACCAGCTGTCAGTCAGTATCGGAGGTAGTTACAGCTGAAGCTCTAGATTCACAGAGCGGTGTCTGAACCTGCGTCGACGACACCCTCGTGATTGAGATCCGACAGCTGCCAGGAGGATTGAAGATCATTTCCTCCTGGCAGCGAGGTTCATTGAGTGGTTTAAAATGCTATTAAAATGTTAATATCGTTTATGCATGTGAGAGGTTACCTTTAAATTGTGTGACGTAAATATAATACGCCAATCTAAAGGGGTCTTCTGCAAACACTGCAGACTCCTGAATCCTTACAGTGTGCACAACACACTGTCAGGATTCTCTAGTGTTATGTCCGAGACGAAACAGTCACGTAACCGCAAGTATGCAGTTTTGTATACTTCTGGTCACTTTCTGACTAGATGTGCTTGGCCTCACTCAGTTCACTTGTATGAAGACGGTACACAACTATAAATCTGCATACTTTTGGTCACATGGCCACTTGCTCTCACTGACATCACAGAGAAACCTGACAGCTTGCGGATTGCATGTTGCAATCTATCGTGCGATAGATCGTCGGGGTCACGGATTTTGTGACGCACATCCGGCATCGCTGGCGATGCCGGCCTGTGTGACACCTCCTAGCGACGCAGTATCGCTCACAAATCGTGAGTCGGGTACTGCTCGCTAGGTTCCATAATATCGTTTAATTTAGTTGACCATCGTTTCCGTGGTAGCACACGCCGCTCCGTGTGACACCACGGGAACGATGAGCAGCTCATCTGCCTCCCGCGGCCGCCGCCGGCTCTATGTGGAAGGAAGGAGGTGGGCGGGATGTTTACGTCCCGCTCATCTCCGCCCATCCGCTTCTATTGGCCGGCGGCCGTGTGACGTCGCTGTGACGCCGAACGTCCCTCCCACTCCAGGAAGTGGACGTTCGCCGCCCACAGCGAGGTCGCACGAGAGGTAAGTATGTGTGACGGGGGTTACTAACTTTGTGCGACACGGGCAGTGATTTGCCCGTGACGCAAAAAGGACGGGGGCGGGTACGATCGATTGTGAAATCGCACAATCGGTCGTACCGTGTAAAGCAGACTTAAGGGTTCAGAAGTCTACAGGCTTTTCACCACAAGACTACAACTCCTAGGCAACATGCAGTCAAAGTATGCATGTTTATACAAAAAAAAACGCATTCAGTCAAGTGTTTTTTTGTTTTTTTTTCGTGTTGTTCGACTTTAGACTTAACAGGTTTTAAACCTTGAGCTACTTCATGTCATACTAATGGTAAATTGGTACATTTTTAGAATTGCTCTTTATTTCATAGCTGCTGTTTTTCAGATCCACTGCCATATATTTTTTATACATTATGATCATTATGTGAAGAGGCATGTCGACCAAAGCAATGGGCTTTTTTTTCTCATTAATAGAGCTTTGTAAAAGGTTGTTTTTACAGGATGGATTGACTGTTTAATTTGTATTATTTTGTTGTACATAAGTCTTTTTACGACTTTTTATTCTATTTTTGGGTGTTGTGATAAACAAGAATTCTAGTGGTCATTTCTTTTTATGGAATCCACTATATTAGGGATCTTTTCCACTTGCGTACCGCTTCCAATGCGGGAGCATCAGAAGTGATATACTAATGACTCTCTGCTGCGAGTGTCGGCCGAGGGTCATGTGACTGTGATGCGATCTTGCAATCGCATCACAGGAGCGGAGAAGAGGGAGGGAGCACTTTCTCCCATCTTCTCCGCTGTCTGTCTCTGCGTGCACCGCACTGTAGTCGTATAACATGCGAATGCAGTGCGATTTTACACACGTGTGAGCCAAGACTCGGTGCAAAACGCAGCATTCTGCGATTGCACCGAAAGCACGATTCATGTGGAGAAAGAAAACAGGAAAGAGGAAACTGTCTTATTGATTAACACTGGTGTGAGTGCAATCCGATTTTTTTTTTTTTTATCGGATTGCACTTGCACATGAAAATCGCACGTGGAAAAGAGCCCTTACTTTTAGGCTAGGTTCACTCTTTTGCGGGAGTTTCTGTTAGGAGACTCGTTTGTAAATTCTACCAGTTTTACCGGAAGAAAAGGTGCAGCATACAGCCCTCTTTTTCAGTACAGCAACGCCAACAGTAATGGAATGGGAAACAAATGTACCCCATTATAGTGAATGGGCCTTGTTTGGCACCACTACAAGAGCTAATTGTTGTAGATTTTCTTTTACTATATTACAGAGATCCCCAACTAGTGATTCAGAAGCCACATGTGGCTTGCGAGCCAATGATTTGTGGCTTGCTGTTGTCTGCCAGTTTGATGCATTAGCGCCAGGTGTAGCAAACTGCTATGAAGAGCAGCTCTCCAGATAGTGACTTTTTTGAGTAGCCCCCGCAGAAGAGCAAATCTGCATATTCCAGACTTGGGGTTTGAGACCTAAATTTAAGTGTTAAGCTGGAGATATGTAGAAGCTTTTTTCAGAAAGGCTGGACTTGCCAAAAAAATGAAGGAATCAAAATTGCTGGAAGAATCATCATCAATTTTAAATATGCAGACAATACAACATTGATGGCAAACATGCAAGGTTGGACTGGCCCACCAAAGTGCTGGAGGATTCCCAATAAGACCAGCTTTATCAGCGTCCTGCTCCTCCCGAGGGTGGACAACCCTTGAAAGTAGTGCATGCTGATTACCACCACCTTCTACCGCATTCTGCAGCTCACTCTGACTGCTGACCGGAACGCTGTTGTTCCAATCAATTGTCACTGTATAACTGCTCTTTCCCAGTTTTGAATATCCTAGGATAGTGGTGCAGCTGCTAAGACTAATCCAATCAGTGTTAATTTTCACTGTAACCTTTGTCTTAACAGCACTGGGCTGTGCTATGATTGGTGGAGCTCCTGCCTCCTCCTCTGTTCACTCACTGGTGCGCTATGGTGAACAGCAGGAAATCCTTTGCTCCCTCCTGCATCACTCACTGGGCCAAACTAAAGTAAGTTATATTGGTTTCCCTTAGTTTTATTACCGCTCTTCACTGAATGAGGTCGCCTCCCAAAATCAGCAATTGCTGAAAGGGGGGAGAAAAGGCGCAAATAGGGTTTTACCCGGTATTAACCGTGTAAGGATGTAGAAAGATACACTCACCTGGAGCGGTTGTGCCAGTCACAACCCCTTGTAAAGCATATGAGTGTCCGCGTGGTTCCAGCAGCAGCCCCGTGAAGACTTAGTGAAAAAAAGACATATATATATATATATGTGAGAATCGGGTTTTAGCCGCGCTAAGAAACCACTGTTGCCAGGATGTAGTTTATATTGAAAAACTCTTTCTTTATTACAGCATCCAACGCGTTTCAGAGACATAAGCCGTCTCCTTCTTCAGGGAAAAAGAGATTCTCTTTTTCCCTGAAAAATCAGCAATGTCAGTGTGGGTTACAGAGTATGGGAGTGGGCCCTCAATTAGGAGTGACTTAGGGCCCCTCTCTCGGACCAATCAGAGAATTTAATGGTGAAGTAACAGAAGGATTCTTTCTGCTGCTACACTATTTTACATATTTTCAAAAGTTCTCTGGTTCAGTTATGAAATGAGCCATTTCTTAGTCATGTTGACCTCCTGATTTCAAATCTGACAATGAAATTTTTTTTCTTTGGCTCTTATTTCTATGATATGAGTTTTCTTTTTACTGTCACATATAATTAATGCATACAAGTTATAGTACTTTGAAACATTATTATTTTGCAAATATAAAGATGCAGAATATTTTATGTCAATTTGCTGATATTTACTGGAATCTTAGCAACAATTCAAATAATTAAAGCATGTCTAAACACTACCGCAAATTATAAACAGTTACAGAAAATTGCTATACACAATTTGGTCCTCATTCAGTGACAATCATTTTTTGCTTCTCTTGTACTCCTGTATTGCATCATCTCTTCTATATTCCTTGACACAGATGTTTGTGCACCCCTATTAATGTTAACCTTTTTTCTTTATAGCAATTTGGGTTTTTGCAGCTATTTCAGTTTCATATATCTAATAACTGATGGACTCAGTAATATTTCTTGATTGAAATGAGGTTTATTGTACTAACAGAAAATGTGCAATCCGCATTTAAACAAAATTTGACCGGTGCAAAAGTATGGGCACCTTAACATAAAAGTGACATTAATATTTTGTAGATCCTCCTTTTGCAAAAATAACAGCCTCTAGTCGCTTCTTGTAGCTTTTAATGAGTTCCTGGATGAAGGTATATTTGACCATTCCTGTTTACAAAACAATTCCAGTTCAGTTAAGTTTGATGGTCGCCGAGCATGGACAGCACGCTTCAAATCATCCCACAGATTTTCAATGATATTCAGGTCTGGGGACTGGGATGGCCATTCCAGAACATTGTAATTGTTCCTCTGCATGAATGCCTGAGTAGATTTGGAGCGGTGTTTTGGATCATTGTCTTGCTGAAATATCCATCCCCTGCGTAACTTCAACTTCGTCACTGATTCTTGCACATTATTGTCAAGAATCTGCTGATACTGAGTTGAATCCATGCGACCCTCAACTTTAACAAGATTCCCGGTGCCGGAATTGGCCACACAGCCCCAAAGCATGATGGAACCTCCACCAAATTTTACTGTGGGTAGCAAGTGCTTTTCTTGGAACACCGTGTTTTTTTGCCTCCATGCATAACGCCTTTTTGTATGACCAAACAACTCAATCTTTGTTTCATCAGTCCACAGGACCTTCTTCCAAAATGTAACTGGCTTGTCCAAATGTGCTTTTGCATACCTCAGGCGACACTTTTTTGTGGCGTGCTTGCAGAAACGGCTTCTTTCGCATCACTCTCCCATACAGCTTTTCCTTGTGCAATGTGCGCTATATTGTTGACCGATGCACATTGACACCATCTGCAGCAAGATGAAGCTGCAGGTCTTTGGAGGGGGTCTGTGGATTGTCCTTGACTGTTCTCACCATTCTTCTTCTCTGCCTTGCTGATATTTTTATTGGCCTGCCACTTCTGGGCTTAACAAGAACTGTACCTGTGTTCTTCCATTTCCTTACTATGTTCCACACAGTGGAAACTGACAGTTTAAATCTCTGAGACAACTTTTTGTATCCTTCCAATGAATGACTATGTTGAATAATCTTTGTTTTCAGATCATTTGAGAGTTGTTTTGAGGAGCCCATGATGCCACTCTTCATAGGAGATTCAAATAAGAGAGCAACTTGCAAGTGGCCACCTTAAATACCTTTTCTCATGATTGGATACACCTGCCTATGAAGTTCAAAGCTCAATGAGGTTACAAAACCAATTTAGTGCTTTAGTAAGTCAGTAAAAAGTAGTTAGGAGTGTTCAAATCAAGAAATTGATAAGGGTGCCCAGACATTTGCACTGGTCAAATTTTGTTTGAATGCAGATTGCACATTTTCTGTTAGTACAATAAACCTCATTTCAATCCAGAAATATTACTCAGTCCATCAGTTATTAGATATATGAAACTGAAATAGCTGTTGAAAAAACCCAAATTGTTATAAAGAAAAAAGGTTAACATTAATAGGGGTGACCAAACTTTTTCATATGACTGTATCTTTTCTCCATAGCGGCATATCTTGGTGAAATCAATCATCTTACCCATCACTCTCAGCTTTGCAGTTTGGTGGAAGAAAGTCTACATACGAATGCAAGAAATTAATCTTTAACCCCTTCACCCCACAGTCTGAAAAGACCTTAATGACCAGGACATTTTTTGTATTTCTGACCAGTGTCACTTTGACAGGTTATAACTCTGGAGCGCTTCAACGGATCCCGGTGACTCTGACACTGTTTTTTCATGACATATTGTATTCCATGATAGTTGTAAATTTAGAACAATATTTTTTTGCGTTTTGTGAAAAAAAATTAAATTTGGCGAAAATTTCTAATTTTTCAAACATTGAAATTTTATGCCCATAAATCCGAGAGTTATGTCACACAAAATTGTTACTAAATAACATTTCCCACATGACTACTCTACATCAGCGCAAGTTTTGAAATATAATGTTTTTTTGTTGGGAAGTTAGAAGGGGTTCAGCAATTTCTCATTTTTGCAACAAAATTTACAAAACCATTCTTTTAGGGACCACATCACATTTGACGTGACTGAGAGACCTAGGTGACAGAAAATATCCAAAAGTAACACCATTATAAAAACTGCACCCCTCACACTGCTCAAAACCACATCCAAGAACTTTATTAACCCTTTAGATGCTTCACGGTAACCAAAGCAATGTGGAAGGAAAAAATGAACATTTTACTTTTTCCCACAAAAATGTTACTTTAGCTATAGAATTTTCCATTTTCACAAGGATAATAAGAGAAAATGCACCTTACAATTTGTTGTGCAATTTGTCCTGAGTATGCAGATACCTCATATGTGGTGGAAATCAACTGTTTGGGCGCACGGCAGGGCTCGGAAGGGAAAGAGCGCCATTTGAATTTTTGAAAGCAAAATAAGCTGGAATCATTAGCGGACGCCATGTCACGTTTGGAAACCCCCTGAGGTGCCTAAACAGTGGAGCTCCCCCACAAGTGACCCCATTTTAGAAACTAGACCCCTCAAGAAATGTATCTAGATGTTTGGTGAGAACCTTGAACCCTTGAGGGCTTCACAGAAGTTTAGAATATTGAGCCGTGAAAATAAAAAAATATATTTTTACCACAGTATAATCAAAGTGGATGAGATTAATAGAAATTGTTCACTGTGCATCTTTTTTATGCTGCATAAACTCACGTCCTGTGCATTTTTCCAAGTCGCAGCATGTCATTTTCTCTTGCGGGTATGCTGAGTATTCACTGCAGAATTTCCCGTAGACTTGCATTAGATGCGGAAAATCTGCAGATAAAAAACTGCACTCTTGTTTTTAGTGCGTTTGCGCAGTGTAATCACACAAACATATGCATCTAAACACAACATATCAGTTATCAATAAAGTTAGTTGAAACAACAACAAAGGCAGCAGAACATATAGGAAGTTGCCCAGAGAAAAAAGTTTAAAGAGAACAACCAGCAGGATTTTCCCATATAGATTAAAGGCAGTGCCATTCTGGCACTAGTATGGTGATTAAAATCATAAAAATAGTAAAAGTGGCTCCTGCTCCAGAGAGTGGTAATTAAAACTTTTTCTTTTATTTAAATTTCACATATAAAAAAAATAGATACAAAAAAACATGGGGGGGTAGAGAGAAACCAGCTATGCGTTTCGTACACAACTGCGTTGTTTCTCAAAAGAAGACATTTATCTAAGTGGTGAAACAAAATTCGGTTTGTAAATAAAAAATTACACTTTTGTCGCCATTTTCCGAGATCCGTAGCGTTCTCATTTTTTCAGGATCTGGGGCCAGTGGCTGCTTATTTTTTTCGTCTTGACCTGACTATTTTAATTATACCATTTTTGCATAGATGTGATATTTTCATCGCTTGCTTTTGCATTTTAATGCAATGTTGCGGCGACCAAAAAAATTTAATTATGGCATTTGGAATTTTTTTCCGCACTACGCCCTTTACCAATCAGATTAATTTTATATTTTGATAGATTAGTCATTTTTGAACTCTGCGATACCAAAAAATATGTTTTTAGTTTTATTTTTCTTTATTGCTTTATTTTCAGTGGGGGCTAAAGGGGGGTGATTTGAACTTCTAGTTGTTTTAATTTTTTAAACTTTTTTAACATTTTTTATCAATTTTACTTTAGGGGACTTTATGCCTTCATTGCCGGTGCTCTGCCATCATTCACAGGAAGTGAGTCAAGACAGCGACAAGGGTCACTATCTGACCCCGCACAGTCATTGCAACCCATTGGCACTCAGTGATCGCCGATGGCAGCAGGGACCAGCGCAATCACCGCTGGAGCATGTTTGACAGCACTATCTAAGGGGTTAACAGGCACGGGTGGATTTTTGATCCACTTACTCCTGTTCGCCGCACATGTCTGTTTGATTACATCAGCACACATGTGCGGGGATCATGGGAGGTAACTGGAGGGAGGCGACCTAGGATGTTTATATACGTCCTAGGTTGTGAAGGGGGTTAATAAAATTGTGAACCAGGGAAAGTGTGGGGGAGTGTTTTTTCAAGAATTTTTTTTTTGTGTGGTATTTTTCTTTTTACTTACTTGGGTAGTAATGGGAGTGTCTGATAGACACACCTCCGTTACAAATACCAGGGCTTGATGCTAGCTGACACTACACAGCTGACATTAATGCCACCTACTTATGTGATGCGCCATTTCTGAAGCAGCATCAGGCTGGTATTTGTAGTCCTGGAAGGGCCCAATAACTATGGACCATCCCATACTGATAAAGCTGTTGGCTTTACCTTTGCTGGTTATCAAAAATATGGGGGACCTCATGTCGTTTTATTTATTTGTTTATTAGTTTAAACCAGATATTTCTATAATCTATTTAGGTATATTGTGTTTATAGCGTCCTGTATGTTATGCTTCTGTGTTTCAACCAACTTTATTAATATCTGATATGTTTTGTTTAGATGCGTTTTTTGTTGCATTTACGCTGCGTAAACGCAATAAAATAGCATGTACTTTTTCTTACTTGCGGATTTTCCTTATCTAATGCAAGTGGAGATCTGCACTGGACACTTATGCGGGCGTCACACGGGACGATAAATCGTGCGATCGCATACGCGATCGCACCCGCCACCGTCGTTTGTGCGTCACGGGCAATTAGGTGCCCGTAGCGCACAAAGTCGTTAACCCCCCGTCACACGTACTTACCTCCCGGGCGACGTCGCTGTAGGCGGCGAACATCCTCTTCCTGAAGGGAGAGGGACGTTCGGCGTCACAGCGACGTCACACGGCAGCTGGCCAATAGAAGCGGAGGGGCTGAGATGAGCGGGACATAAACATCCCGCCCACCTCCTTCCTTCCGCATTGCCGGTGGGACGCAGGTAAGCTGTGTTCGTCGCTCCCGGGGTGTCCCACGTAGCGATGTGTGCTGCCACGGGAGCGACAAACAACCGGAGCACAGAAAGAGGAACGAGATTATGAAAATGAACGACGTGTCAATGATGAATGAGAAGGTGAGTATTTCTGCTCGTTCATAGGTGTCACACGGTACGATATTTCTGACGATGCTGGATGTGCGTCACTAACGACGTGACCCCGACGACATATCGCCAGATATATCGTACCGTGTGACATCCGCATTAGCGTTCCCGTAAGAGAAATGAAATGCTGCACCTTGGAAACACGCACCGCAGGTCAGTTTATGCAGCATAAAAAAGAAGCACAGTGATCAGGATATTTCTATTAATACCATCCACTTTGCTGGCACTGTAAAACGCAGCGTTTTAGACTCCGCAAAAATACGCAGTTTCCATAATGCTAGTAAACACTGATTGTTGCTGATGTATGTAGAGTGCTGTGGAGTTAATAGTGCTCTATAAGTGAATAAATATTATTATTATTATTATTATTAATGTTGGAACGTACCCTAAATGTTTAATTGCAACTGTACTGACCTGGAGAATCATGTTGTGAGGTACTTGTCTCATACTCTGAACAATGTAAAAAGAATCCCCCTCCCCCCCAAAAAAATAAAAAAATTACTAAATTCATTTTCTTGTTGCTCAGTTTCTCCAAACTTTTTTAAAAAAATTTTTGCCTATTTTTTAGGACAGTAAATGATAAAATAAATGGTGTCATGACTACAACTCGTCCCACAAAAAAAACAAGCCTTCATATGTCTATGTGGACTGCAAGAAATTAAAAATGATGGCTCCTGGAATAAGGAGAGGAAAAATACGAAAGTGCAATATCGCTTGGTGGGGAAAGGGTTAATACAGATTTGGAAATGTCAAAAAGAAGTGGCAAGAAAAAATTGACATGTAGCTCAAAAACCTGATTTAAACAATAGTTAGGGTTTTTTTAAAACCAAAGCCTGTCATGTTGAAAATTGTATTTAATCTGAAGGGAGGATGTTATAGAGCAGGTGGAGCAGACTGATATATATTTTTGAGGAAAAAGTTTCAGGGAACTTTTTGTAAGTTGCACTGAATCTTTTCCGACAAGCCTACATACCTGGGGCAAGGGAGATGTTCCTGTATGACTCGGGGACTACAAAAGAAAAAGTATTTGAAACAGTCACCCTCAGGACAGTCCTTGCATCTTGATTTAATAGATTTCATCTTCCTCAGGAGGCAGATACCAGTGAATACAATGGTAAAAGTCTCTGATACGGCCCCTATACACGACTTGCGCCATACACATACTCTTTTCTTTATTACTTTTTCATCCTGATTCCTGTGGTTTGGCGCGGTATTTAACCTGCTTTTCTCCCATCATCCGAAACTACTCTGCTGTTGCGGGACTGCTGCCTTCCACGTTTGTTTCATGCTACTAAAGGAGTTGTGACTGTCACAACCCCATCAGGTGAGTGCTTCTATTGCACATTCACTTTTCCATCTGTTATACCGGATAAGACCCTATTTTGCGCCTTTTTCCCACAGTTTATTTTGCCATACACATACAGCAGATGACAGGAAGAAGCTAATATTGAGCAGAAATAATTCCAGCATTGTGGTTCCGCAACAGTCATGGTCTCTCATGTACACCCCCGAGAAAATGAATTGCCCACCCATGCTATATACAGTGCCTACAAGTAGTATTCAACCCCCTGCAGATTTAGCAGGTTTGATAAGATGCAAATAAGTTAGAGCCTGCAAACTTCAAACAAGAGCAGGATTTATTAACAGATGCATAAATATTACAAACCAACAAGTTATGTTGCTCAGTTAAATTTTAATAAATTTTCAACATAAAAGTGTGGGTCAATTATTATTCAACCCCTAGGTTTAATATTTTGTGGAATAACCCTTGTTTGCAATTACAGCTAATAATCGTCTTTTATAAGACCTGATCAGGCCGGCACAGGTCTCTGGAGTTATCTTGGCCCACTCCTCCATGCAGATCTTCTCCAAGTTATCTAGGTTCTTTGGGTGTCTCATGTGGACTTTAATCTTGAGCTCCTTCCACAAGTTTTTAATTGGGTTAAGGTCAGGAGACTGACTAGGCCACTGCAACACCTTGATTTTTTCCCTCTGGAACCAGGCCTTGGTTTTCTTGGCTGTGTGCTTTGGGTCGTTGTCTTGTTGGAAGATCAAATGATGACCAATCTTAAGATCCTTGATGGAGGAGCGGAGGTTCTTGGCCAAAATCTCCAGGTAGGCCGTGCTATCCATCTTCCCATGGATGCGGACCAGATGGCCAGGCCCCTTGGCTGAGAAACAGCCCCACAGCATGATGCTGCCACCACCATGCTTGACTGTAGGGATGGTATTCTTGGGGTCGTATGCAGTGCCATCCAGTCTCCAAACGTCACGTGTGTGGTTGGCACCAAAGATCTCGATCTTGGTCTCATCAGACCAGAGAACCTTGAACCAATCTGTCTCAGAGTCCTCCAAGTGATCATGAGCAAACTGTAGACGAGCCTTGACATGACGCTTTGAAAGTAAAGGTACCTTACGGGCTCGTCTGGAACGGAGACCATTGCGGTGGAGTACGTTACTTATGGTATTGACAGAAACCAATGTCCCCACTGCCATGAGATCTGCCCGGAGCTCCTTCCTTGTTGTCCTTGGGTTAGCCTTGACTCTTCGGACAAGCCTGGCCTCGGCACGGGTGGAAACTTTCAAAGGCTGTCCAGGCCGTGGAAGGCTAACAGTAGTTCCATAAGCCTTCCACTTCCGGATGATGCTCCCAACAGTGGAGACAGGTAGGCGCAACTCCTTGGAAAGGGTTTTGTACCCCTTGCCAGCCTTGTGACCCTCCACGATCTTGTCTCTGATGGCCTTGGAATGCTCCTTTGTCTTTCCCATGTTGACCAAGTATGAGTGCTGTTCACAAGTTTGGGGAGGGTCTTAATTAGTCAGAAAAGGCTGGAAAAATAGATAATTAATCCAAACATGTGAAGCTCATTGTTCTTTGTGCCTGAAATACTTCTTAATACTTTAGGGGAACCAAACAGAATTCTGGTGGTTTGAGGAGTTGAATAATAAATGACCCTCTGAATAAACTTTTCACAATTTAAAAAAAAATAAATAAATAAATAACATTCTTTTTTGCTGCAGTGCATTTCACACTTCCAGGCTGATCTACAGTCCAAATGTCACAATGCCAAGTTAATTCCGAATGTGTAAACCTGCTAAATCTCCAGGGGGTTGAATACTACTTGTAGGCACTGTATATCATTTTGCTCAGCTTCTTTTCTCTATGCTGTCTGATCTGTGGACAGCATGGTAAACAACATGACCAGATCTCTTTACGTCCTGCTGGGACAACCATTTCAGACAACCATTTTCTTAATTCAGCTTCATCCTGAGTAGTGATTTCTCATCAACAGTGTGAATCCACTTAATTTTCTACTCAGTAGAGTTGTAGGAAGCATTAATACCCATTTAGACTCATCGTGTTCACCAATCATCTTCCTGAGGCCTGTTTCACACGTCAGTGAAAAACACAGACGTTTTTCACTGACGTGTTAAAAACGCCTATGTCCCTCTGTGTTCCGTGATTCACGACACACGTGTGTTCTCCATGTGAAATCCGTGATACGTGATCCGTACTCCGTGATTGCACATAAACTCACCTGCCCCCGTTCCTGCTGTCCGTGGTGCTGAAGTCTCCAGCTCTGCAGCATCCATCCACTGCTGCCTCTCACCTCTGCAGCTACTTTTGGCTTGACTCTGGCTGCATTCATGAATATGCATGCCATAATGAGCCAGCCAGGAAGCTGCAGACAGCAGAGGCTGCATTGAGTGTCGCTAGAGACGGGAGAGTTGAAAATGTTTTTTATTTTCAATGTATGTTTTTTTCTGGTACGTGTGTCACGGATCACACCATAGTGCGGTCCATGGGACATCAGTGATAACAGAAAAAAACGGACTTCTCTCCGTGCGACAATTAGGGACACTCGTGTACGCCGCATGGAGACACTGTCAGTGAAAAATATCACTGATGTGTGAGCAGACCCATTGATTATAATGAGTCTGTGTATGTCAGTGATTCTGGTACGTATAAAAGAAAGCACATAAGTACCAGAATCCCTAACGTGTGAAAGAGGCCTGAGGCTGTGTTTGGGTAATACAACTTACTCGAGCTCAGGTGCATTTAGTTGTGCTTCCTGTCCATCCATGCTCCACTAAGGCCTCATTTCACACATCAATAATTCTGGCACGTATGTGCTTTTTTTTTTTTTTTTTTTTTTTTTTTATACGTACCAGAATCACTGACATTCACAGACCCATTATAATCTATGGGTCTGTGCACATATCATTTGATCTTTCTGACCGTGTCTCCGTGCGGCGTACACGAGTGTCTGTGATTGCCTACTGAGACAAGTCCGTTTTTTTGTGGCATCACATGTCCCACGGACCACACTATGGTGTGATCCGTGAAACACGTACCAGAAAGACACGGACATTGAAAATAAAAAACATTTTCAACTCACCCGGCTCCAGCGACGCTCTGTGCAGCTTCAGCTCTCTGCAGCTTCTTGGCTGGCTCATTATGGCATGCATATAATTATTATTATTTATTATTATAGCGCCATTTATTCCATGGCGCTTTACAGTGAAAGAGGGTATACATACAACAATCATTAACAGTGCAAAACAGACTTGTATATGAGGAGAGAGGACCCTGCCCACGAGGGCTCACAGTCTATAGGGAATGGGTGTTGGTACAATAGGTAAGGACAGAGCTGGTTGCACAGTGGTGTACTGGACTGAGGGTTATTGTAGGTTGTAGGCTTGTTGGAAGAGATTGGTCTTGAGGTTCCTCTTGAAGCTTTCCACGGTAGGGGAGAGTCTGATATGCTGAGGTAGAGCGTTCCAGAGTATGGGGGAGGCACGGGAGAAATCTTGTACGCGATTGTGGGAAGAGGAGATAAGAGAGGAGTAGAGAAGGAGATCTTGTGAGGATCTGAGGTTGCGTGCGGGTAGGTACCGGGAGACTAGGTCACAGATGTAAGGAGGAGACAGGTTGTGGATGGCTTTGTATGTCATGGTTAATGTTTTGAACTGGAGTCATTGGGCGATGGGAAGCCAGTGAAGGGAATGGCAGAGTGGCGAGGCTGGGGAATAGCGAGGGGAGAGGTGGATTAAGCGGGCCGCAGAGTTTAAGATAGATTGGAGGGGTGCAAGAGTGTTGGAAGGGAGGTCAGAGAGCAGGAGGTTGCAGTAGTCGAGGCAGGAGATAAATAATGATAGATGATGAGGGCATGCACTAATGTTTTTGCTGATTCTTGGTTAAGGAAAGCACGGATCCGGGAGATATTTTTGAGTTGTAGTCTGTATGAGGTGAAAAGGGCTTGGATGTGTGGCTTGAAGGATAGAGCAGAGTCGAGGGTTACTCCAAGGCAACGAGCTTGTGAGACTGGGGAGAGTGAGCAACCATCAAGTTTGATGGAAAGGCTTCTTGGAGGGGATGAGTGAGGAGGAGGAAAGACAATGAATTCTGTTTTGTCCATGTTAAGCTTTAGGAATCGCGCAGAGAAGAAAGATGAAATAGCAGACAGACATTGTGGAATTTTGGTTAGTAGAGAGGTAATGTGCATATTCGTGAATGCAGCCAGAGCCGACCCGAAGGTAGCTGCAGAAGTGACAAACAGCGGCGGCTGAATGCTGCAGAGCCGGAGACTTCAGCACCGCGGACAGCAGGAACGAGGCAGGTGAGTATACATCCATGTGCAATCACGGCACACGGAGAACCATATGTGTTTTTTACACGTCAGTGAAAGACGTCTGCATTTTTCACCGACATGTGAAACAGGCCTAAAGCTGAGTTCACGTCTTGCAGTCATCTGTTAGAACAGATCCGTTGGCAAAATAATTGTACCGTGGGAGTCTATGAAAAATGGATCTGTTAAGGAATTGCTTATTAGTCATCCATTTTTCATTTGTAAACGATCTGTTTTTTTGCTCACTGGATCCTTTTCAATTGGAAGATAAATAGCAATCAGTTAACAAATATGTTTTCCATAGACTCCCATGTTAAAAAAAATGGATCCTGCAAAAATTAATATTTTCAAAACTGTCAAAAAAAGTTGTTTGCACAGTGGATTGCTGTTGGATCCATTCTAAAGAATGACTACTGGACTTGTGAAATAACCTAAAATGTGCCAATCAATTATACACACTTCGTTCAGCTTTCAATTATTAGCCTGTTTACACAGGCCAATGAACTATGATGGGAACAGGATAATCATTAATACGATCATTTTGTTCCATATAGCATCTTGTTATCTGCAGAATTTTCCCTGTTTACATGAGGCAATATACTGCTGATAAGATAACACTGATTTTCTTTTTCTCAGCATTCCCATCACCATTTTGCTTGTTCGTTAGGTGATAGCCAGCATCTTTACACCACCAGATAGAAATGAGTCTTCTTAGGCTATGTTCACATGCAGCATCTTTTTTGTCAGTGCATCTTGAGTTCATCTTAAAATGCACCAAAAACGCACCACGGCAAAAACGCAATGTGTTTTTACCGCGTTTTTGACGTGTTTTAATGCGTTTTTTTAAGTCAAATCTACTGACTGAAGGGCTCAAAAACGCGATAAACGCAAAATGAATTGACATGCTGCATCTTGGCTGCATCTTGAAAAACACAGCCAAGATGCAGCCAACAAAAGATGTCCAGTGTGGACAGCAAAATCGAAATCTCATAGACTTCGTTGGGAGAAAGAAATGCATGCATTTTGGAGCATCTTTGTGACCTCAAAAATGCACCAAAAACGCAGAAAAAGATTCCCTGTGTGAACTTAGCCTTATTAATGCTCAATTACAGACTATTGCTGTAAATGTGAAGGATAGTAGAAACGGCGGGCCGTGAGGGCTCCGCACTCCTTTGCCAGAGAGAGTCATCGTGTGTGTATGACTTTGGGTGGGGTGTGCAGCACTTAGAGGCACTTTGCACACTACAACATCGCAAGCCGATCCTTGCGATGCCGAGCGCGATAGTCCCCGCCCCCGTCGCAGCTGCGATGTCATGGTGATACATGGTCGAGCGAACATTATCGCTACGCCAGCTTCACATGCACTCACCTGCCCTGCGACGTCGCTCTGGACGGCGATCCGCCTCCTTATTAAGGGGGTGGGTCGTGCGGCGTCATAGCGACGTCACACGGCAGGCGGCCAATAGAAGTGGAGGGGCGGAGATGAGCGGGACGTAAACATCCCGCCCACCTCCTTCCTTCCGCATAGCTGGCATGAGCCGCAGGACGCAGGTAGGAGATGTTCCTTGCTCTTGCGGCTTCACACACAGCGATGTGTGATGCTGCTGGAACGAGGAACAACATCGTAACATCGGTCATTTCCAAATTATGGAAATGACCGACGCTACACCGATGATACGATTACGACGATTTTGCGCTCATTAATCGTATCAAAAAGGCTTTACACACTACAATATCGCCTGCGACGCCGGATGTGCGTACTCTCACTCCACCTATCCCTGCTATCTTGGATCTCTTCCGTAAGCTGCCGGTCACCTGTGTCTTCGTTGACCCACCCACACTTCTTCTCATAACTGTCTGCTTGTGGGCCCCAACAGCTGTTTAGTCACACGACTTCCCTGAGCCCACCTACGTGACCTGTAGGCTTCGGACCTTAAAAGGTTACCTCAGGGTTCCCTGACTGGCTCCTGACACCATGCCACATCTTTTACTCCTTGAAACTTTGTGCAGAACTGCCCTCACAAGGCCCGTCTCTCTAACCAACCCACTGGCCATCTGTCACTCCCCTATGTTATTTAACATCTAATTTACTGCTGCTCTCACCCGACCACTAGGTGGTGCTGCACGGTCCCAACTCTGCTACATTGGGCACCTGCACTTCACCAGCAGCAGTAATTTTACCAAATACATTTACAACATGCATAGTATCTAAAACACATTATCGTCACAACAAAGACAAATAGCATAAAACAGTAGAGGGGGCGCGACCACCTACAAATACACCAGATTTCACACAAAAGAATATAGTTTTCATTTCAGTTTCCAGTTAATAAACAGCAAAAATATTCCTCGGCACTGATAGTTTTGTCTCTTATTACATCTGCAAGCAGTGCATGTGTTGTATATCCATTTAGATCATCCATGTAAATCATAATAATAATAATATTTATTTCTATACGGCCAACATATTCCGCAGCGCTTTACAATTCAGAGGTTCATATAGAAACAAACATAAGTAACAGTTATAGAAGATACAATAATTAAAAGGAACCTGTCAGCAGAAATTTCGCCCAAAACCTAAAAGATTCCCCCTCTGCAGCTCCTGGGCTGCATTCTAGAAAGGTCCCTGTTATTATTGTGCCCCATGTGAGACCAAAATAAAGACTTTATAAAGTGGTACCTTTTTGTATTCAGATACTGTAAATGTGACACAGGGGCGGGCTTTCTGGCGTCCGTTATTCTGCCCCCTGGTCCTGTATGCCGCACCTCATCGCTCCTTTCCATAGCTGATGCACCGCTCACTGCTCCAGCCATCCCCGCGCATGCCCAGTGCCAGTCTCACGGGACTGAGCAGTGTGACCGCTCGTGACATGTGCGCAGGCAAGTGATTATGGGCGGGGCTGTGATTGTTATCAGCAAGTACCCGCCCATAATCTCGTGAGCGCGCAAACCTCACCAGCGGTCACAATGTGCTCAGGGTACATGCTAGACTGTATGGGCTGCTTCCAGGGATGACGTCCCTTTTGTCACGTGATAGGGGCGTGTTCAAAATACTATCACGTGACTAAAGGGACGTCATCCCTGGAAGCAGCCCATACAGTCTAGCATGTACCCTGAGCACAGTGTGACCGCTGGTGAGGTTTGCGCGCTCACGAGCTAATGGGCGGGTACTTGCTGATAACAATCACAGCCCCGCCCATAATCACTTGCCTGCGCACACGTCACGAGCGGTCACACTCCTCAGTCCCGTGAGACTGGCACTGGGCATGCGCGGGGATGGCTGGAGCAGTGGGCGGTGCATCAGCTATGGAAAGGAGCGATGGGGGGCGGCATACAGGACCAGGGGACAGAATAACGGACGCCAGAAAGTCCGCCCCCGTGTCACATTTACAGTATCTGAATACAAAAAGGTACCACTTTATAAAGTCTTTATTTTGGTCTCACATGGGGCACAATAATAACAGGGACCTTTCTAGAATGCAGCCCAGGAGCTGCAGAGGGGGAATCTTTTAGGTTTTGGGCGAAATTTCTGCTGACAGGTTCCTTTTAATTATTGTATCTTCTATAACTGTTACTTATGTTTGTTTCTATATGAACCTCTGAATTGTAAAGCGCTGCGGAATATGTTGGCCGTATAGAAATAAATATTATTATTATTATGATTTACATGGATGATCTAAATGGATATACAACACATGCACTGCTTGCAGATGTAATAAGAGACAAAACTATCAGTGCCAAGGAATATTTTTGCTGTTTATTAACTGGAAACTGAAATGAAAACTATATTCTTTTGTGTGAAATCTGGTGTATTTGTAGGTGGTCGCGCCCCCTCTACTGTTTTATGCTATTTGTCTTTGTTGTGACGATAATGTGTTTTAGATACTATGCATGTTGTAAATGTATTTGGTAAAATTACTGCTGCTGGTGAAGTGCAGGTGCCCGATGTAGCAGAGTTGGGACCGTGCAGCACCACCTAGTGGTCGGGTGAGAGCAGCAGTAAATTAATGTTAAATAACATAGGGGAGTGACAGATGGCCAGTGGGTTGGTTAGAGAGACGGGCCTTGTGAGGGCAGTTCTGCACAAAGCTTCAAGGAGTAAAAGATGTGGCATGGTGTCAGGAGCCAGTCAGGGAACCCTGAGGTAACCTTTTAAGGTCCGAAGCCTACAGGTCACGTAGGTGGGCTCAGGGAAGTCGTGTGACTAGACAGCTGTTGGGGCCCACAAGCAGACAGTTATGAGAAGAAGTGTGGGTGGGTCAACAGAGACACAGGTGACCGGCAGCTTACGGAAGAGATCCAAGATAGCAGGGATAGGTGGAGTGAGAGTACGCACATCCGGCGTCGCAGGCGATATTGTAGTGTGTAAAGCCTTTTTGATACGATTAATGAGCGCAAAATCGCTTAAACGCATTAAAACATGTCAAAAACGCGGTAAAAACACATTGCGTCTTTGCCGTGGTGCGTTTTTGGTGCATTTTAAGATGAACTCAAGATGCACTGACAAAAAAGATGCTGCATGTGAACATAGCCTAAGAAGACTCATTTCTATATGGTGGTGTAAAGATGCTGGCTATCACCTAACGAACAAGCAAAATGGTGATGGGAATGCTGAGAAAAAGAAAATCAGTGTTATCTTATCAGCAGTATATTGCCTCATGTAAACAGGGAAAATTCTGCAGATAACAAGATGCTATATGGAACAAAATGATCGTATTAATGATTATCCTGTTCCCATCATAGTTCATTGGCCTGTGTAAACAGGCTAATAATTGAAAGCTGAACGAAGTGTGTATAATTGATTGGCACATTTTAGGTTATTTCACAAGTCCAGTAGTCATTCTTTAGAATGGATCCAACAGCAATCCACTGTGCAAACAACTTTTTTTGACAGTTTTGAAAATATTAATTTTTGCAGGATCCATTTTTTTTAACATGGGAGTCTATGGAAAACATATTTGTTAACTGATTGCTATTTATCTTCCAATTGAAAAGGATCCAGTGAGCAAAAAAACAGATCGTTTACAAATGAAAAATGGATGACTAATAAGCAATTCCTTAACAGATCCATTTTTCATAGACTCCCACGGTACAATTATTTTGCCAACGGATCTGTTCTAACAGATGACTGCAAGACGTGAACTCAGCTTTAGGCCTGTTTCACATGTCGGTGAAAAATGCAGACGTCTTTCACTGACGTGTAAAAAACACATATGGTTCTCCGTGTGCCGTGATTGCACATGGATGTATACTCACCTGCCTCGTTCCTGCTGTCCGCGGTGCTGAAGTCTCCGGCTCTGCAGCATTCAGCCGCCGCTGTTTGTCACTTCTGCAGCTACCTTCGGGTCGGCTCTGGCTGCATTCACGAATATGCACATTACCTCTCTACTAACCAAAATTCCACAATGTCTGTCTGCTATTTCATCTTTCTTCTCTGCGCGATTCCTAAAGCTTAACATGGACAAAACAGAATTCATTGTCTTTCCTCCTCCTCACTCATCCCCTCCAAGAAGCCTTTCCATCAAACTTGATGGTTGCTCACTCTCCCCAGTCTCACAAGCTCGTTGCCTTGGAGTAACCCTCGACTCTGCTCTATCCTTCAAGCCACACATCCAAGCCCTTTTCACCTCATACAGACTACAACTCAAAAATATCTCCCGGATCCGTCCCTTTAGTCACGTGATAGTATTTTGAACACGCCCCTATCACGTGACAAAAGGGACGTCATCCCTGGAAGCAGCCCATACAGTCTAGCATGTACCCTGAGCACAGTGTGACCGCTGGTGAGGTTTGCGCGCTCACGAGATTATGGGCGGGTACTTGCTGATAACAATCACAGCCCCGCCCATAATCACTTGCCTGCGCACACGTCACCAGCGGTCACACTGCTCAGTCCCGTGAGACTGGCACTGGGCATGCGAGGGGATGGCTGGAGCAGTGGGCGGTGCATCAGCTATGGAAAGGAGCGATGGGGGGCGGCATACAGGACCAGGGGACAGAATAACGGACGCCAGAAAGTCCGCCCCCGTGTCACATTTACAGTATCTGAATACAAAAAGGTACCACTTTATAAAGTCTTTAATTTGGTCTCACATGGGGCACAATAATAACAGGGACCTTTCTAGAATGCAGCCCAGGAGCTGCAGAGGGGGAATCTTTTAGGTTTTGGGCGAAATTTCTGCTGACAGGTTCCCTTTAAAGCAAAACTAAAGACAGCCCTGCTTGTAAGAGCTCTTACAATCTACAATGGAATCTTGCTGTAAGGTATCTATAAACTTGTCTCAGAAAATCTGAAGCTTTTTAGGAATTTTGTGTTGCTGCAACTTTTTCTTATTTTGTTCTTTTAATGCTCTAACATGAACTCCCAGGTAGCAGACTAAAACAATTAAAAATGCTGGAAGAACAAGCTTGGTGACAGGCCACAGAGCAGCCAGCAGATGTTTACATCCTTTGAATTTTAATGTGACTCTATTGTATTCCTAATTTCCTAAGTATGGTTAATAAGCTGATAATGCTAGGAGGCCATCTCTGATTAGTTCTAATAAATAAATTGGAGTTTCTAGAACAAGGATGAATAGACTTTTAACAGTGCAGTACAAAAACTTGGCTAATTTAATTGAGCGTGAAGCCCTTCAGTTCTTATGTCTGCATGCTTTTAAGTAACCTGAACCCACAAAGGTTGCACAGCAATGCTTCTTGACTGAAGAAGTTTTCAAAAAACAGACACTCCAGTGCTCCTCAAAGCGTGGTAATTGCTGTGAACTTGAATTTCCTTCCTGGAAAGGTTGGACAAAAGGTGAGGAGATAGATGGTGCTCTTTGAATGTGGGTGAGGTTGATTACAATCTATGTGGTATCAGGATTGTTGTGTCTAGATGGCAAACACTTGTCTGTCTAATCTTTTTAATAATCATCTCTTCTCCATATATTTGTCTCCTGTCACAGTTAATAAACCCAGTGATTAGCAGAGGTTTACCTTCTAAATACCTCTTTTCTACTAGATTGATTTGTGCTTTTTGTTATATAAGATTATTTTAGTTACACCAACAGAAAATGGGCAGACGGAACCATGAAAAGATATGAGATGCATGAATTTATGACTCCGCATATCATGTCACTTTTATCAAAATGGAGCAGGAGGCAATACATTTATTACTACTTGCAAGCCAGGTTAAAGGGACAGCCTGGACTTCAGCCCCAAAGGGGCTAAAAGGAGGGCAGCATGACTGAGAAAGGATGGTAGACCTTAGTGTCAGTTTAATGAGTTATTTTCAGTTGCATCTTTTGTGCGGGAAAAGTGTAGGGTAGAGCTATAGGGACGGTTGGGATTTGGGGCCTCTTGATTGATCAGGGAGTGGTGTTTGTAGGGCAGTCAGGGCCCTGGGGGGGTGTTGCGCATTCCTACCTGGACAATGGCCAGAATCATTGCGGATTGTCTCACATCTGTCCCAAGATGGAGGCCTTGATAGAACAGATGAAAAAGATGGCGAAGCAGCGTGGGCAGCACTGGCTTCAGGAGCAGCTGCAGCTGTGGACGTCCAAAGGTGCTGGAGTACCTGCAGAGGCAGTCGAGGCTCCTGGGCCTCTGAAGCTGCAGCAACTGTCCAGGCCACTGCAGCGGCTCAGCCCGAATGTGGTCCCCCGGGGGCAGCGCCAAGTCCGGAGCGCCAGCGTGATACCTTCAACAGCAGTGGAAGATTCCGGAGCGGTGCCAGTGTCGTGGAGCTCTGGCCGGAACCACCGCTACGTCAAGTGCTTTAAGAGAGGAAAGCGGAAGGCCACTGAGTCTACAGCGTAGAGGGAGGATCCCAGTGAGGGTAGATCAGATGCTGCCATTTCTAAATAGTAACCCAGATCAGGAAACAACTGTGTTGCTGCGGGAGGGTTTTAGTTTAGTTTTTAAGATGCCGTCTGTAGTTGTGCCTGACGTCATATGCCTAGGAATCTTAAGTCGGCCCGCATGCATGGGGATATGGTTTCTGAGAAGCTGCGGAAGGAGGTGGAGCTGGGGCGTATGGCGGGGCCATTTGATTCCCCTCCACTGCCGAACTTAGTTGTGTCTTCGGTAAATGATGGCATGGATCCGGAGCTAGTCTACGTCTCATATGTCCGTTTTGACAGGCCTGTGGACTGGCTGCAGAAGCTTGGTAGGGGGTCCCTTATGGCTAATACGGATATTGAGGCGGCTTTTTGCCTGTTGCCAGGTTCACCCGGATCGTTTTTATTTACTGGGGTGTTGGTGGGAGGCGAAGTTTTACTTGGATTGTTGTTTGCCTATGGTCTGTTCAGTTTCGTGTTCTTATTTCAAGAAATTTAGTTGCTTTCTGGAGTGGGTTGTTAAGAAGAAAGCTGGCCTGGATTCAGTGTTCCATTATCTGGATGACTTTCTGTGCATGGGGCCGGCTGCGTCTCCGATATGTTCCCTTTTGCTCAGACTATGGAGCAGGTGGCACGGCGCTTTGATGTCTCTCTGGCACCTGACAAAATGGAGGGGCCAGTGACTGTGTTGAAGTTTTTAGGTATTGAGTTAGACACGGTTAGGATGGAATTTGCGTTCAAGGTGCTTTGGAGGCCAGAAAGGTCTGCTTGCGGGACTTGCAGTCCCTTTTGTGTAAGCTGAATTTTGCCTGTAGGATTTTGCCCATGTGATGAGGGTTTTTTTCTCGCCAATTGGCACAAGCCACAGCTGTGTGAGACACCCGTTGCATTTTGCGCGTCTGAAGGTGGAGCATAAAGGGCACTTTACACGCTACGACATGGCCCAAGCGATCTCGTTGGGGTCACGGAATTTGTGATGCACATCCGGCCGCTTTAGCGAAGTCGTTGCGTGTGACACCTATGAGCGATTTTGAATCGTCGCAAAAACGTTCAAAATCGGTGACATGCCCCCCATTCCCAATTATCGTTGCTGCTGCTTGTACGATGTTGTTCATCGTTCCTAAGGCAGCACACATCGCTACGTGTGACACCGCAGGAACGAGGAACCTCACCTTACCTGCGGATGCCGGCAATGTGGAAGGAAGGAGGTGGGCGGGATGTTATATTGGGCGGTCGCTTAGTGACGCCGCTGTGATGCCAAACGAACCGCCCCCTTAGAAAGGAGGCGTTTTGCTGGACACAGCGACGTCGCTAGGCAGGTAAGTATGTGTGACGGGTCCGCTCAATTTTGTGCGCCACGGGCAGCGATTTGCCCATGTCGCACAAATAATTTGGGCGGGTATGCACGCTAGCGATATCGGTAACGATATCGCAGCGTGTAAAGCGGCCTTAAGGCAGACCTGAGAGTATGATCCCATTCCTGGACTTGTATAATGGGCTTTCCTTGTGGATGCAGGAGGTAGTGTCCAATGAGGACCTGGTCCTTTATAAAGATGCAACAGGGTCCAGTAACTTTGGGGCTTATTTTGGAGGACGGTGGTGCATTGATAGTTGGCTGGATTTGTGGAGGTCATCAGGTCTAACAAGGAACTTAGCCTTATTGGAGCTACTACCCATTGTGGTGGCGCTGGAAATCTGGGGGCAGGAGCGTAGGAACTGGAAGGTGCATTTTATGTGTGATAACCTGAGGGTGATTCAGTGTGTCAATAATTTGACAGCTGGATCTCCCCCGGTGGTGGATCTTTTGAGGCACATGGTGTTACGTTATCTTCGAGTCAATATGTGGATTGGTGCTGTGCTTATGTCGGGTGTCTTGAATTCCATGGCTGACGTGTTATCTCGATTTCAGTGGGACCGGTTTCAAGTGCTGGTGCCGGATGCGGAGCAGCAGCAGACCGCTTGGCCCGTCTGGCTGTGGGAGTTGGTCTGCGTCCAGCTTGGAAGTTGATTTGAGAGTCGATAGCACCCAACACATGAAGAAGTTATACAGCGGCGTGGGATCAATGGGAGGAGTTGGTTGATGCGATTGGTGGCCACTGGCCACTAGCATGCACATGTGCACCACGAACGTGTATCGTGTGTATACACATTTGTACCACTAACGTACACTGTGTAGTATTGTCCTGCCATTGCAGGCTTTACTTTAAGATTTTCTCCCCTGATGAACTCTCTTATCATATAGAGAGGGAAACGCGTTGGGAGGGTGTATTTTTTATGTGGGCTAGCATTCCTGACTTGGGTGCTGACCTTGTAAGGGCGGAAGCAATTGTTGCAGGGGCACGACAGGGGCAGGGAATTTGAATACTGAACAACCCCCCCCCCCCCCCCAGGGTCTGGTATGACCTGCTTCTGCCTTGGACAATCCGGTGGAATTTGATCTCATCAGGAGAAATACTGGGTGAGATCTTTCTGGTTATTATTTTCATGCACTGCACTGCACTTTATTATATTGTATTTTAAATTAACGATATTAAAAGTTATATTTTAATTCTAAATCCTTGCTTTCACTTGATGCGATTGGTGGTAATGTTTCTGATAGCAAAAGGGTTTATCTGGTGCTGTATATGATGGGACAGGTGATGAGGGACAGGTTGCCATTTAGAGTGGTTTCAGGCAAGCTTGCCGGAATAGCCTTTTTCTTTAAGCTATTAGGCTGGAGTGATGTCACAAAGCATTTCTTAGTGCGCTAGGTGTTAAAAGGTTATCGCAAGAAAGGGGTGCTGCAGGACTGGAGGCGACAGGTGTCTTTTCATATTTTAGGCAATTGTCGGAAACCATGCCTGGTGTGTGTAGCTCTGATTATGAGTGCAGGTTGTTTGGAGCGGCTTTTGTCCTGGCTTTCTTTGGGGCCTTTAGGATCGGTGAGTTGGTGCGTAGGAATAAGAGATGCCACAAGGGCTTGTTGTTGGGTGACGAGGTGAGAGTTGCGTATCCAGGGTCCTTTTTGGTGCATCAAGATGGGTTGGCTTTGTCGAGCTATCAGTTTGTGTGTGATTTTCAGAGGTGCCTGCGCAGTTGCGGTCTCAACGACATGGAATTTGTGTCCCATTCCTTCAGGATTGGGGCGGCGACACTGGCCGCTCGCTGGCTATTGGGTGCGAAGGCGGTGCGTAAGATTGGTCACTGGAAGTCGGCCAGGTACCGCTCATATGAACGTCCATCCATGTTGTGAGAGCGGCTCAGGGTTGGGGTTGTCAGTCTTGGGTTCATGCTTATCTCGGTCCTGACAGTTACTTTATCCCTTTTTTTTCCCCCTTCTACTTCTCCTCCGGTGGATTGGAGTTAGGGGAATGTTGTGGAGTGGTGTGTTACCTACTGGAGCTACCATGCTGAGTTGGACAGACCGCCGGATGTGCCGGTGCTTCACACAGGGAAGAATGACTTGGGTGCTAGGGCTTCCAGAGACTTGATCCGTGACAGCAAGTCCAACTGCCTTAGGCTTCGGTCTTTCGACCTGGGTTTAGTGCTCTTGTGGTCTAATATTGTGGCGCACTTATCCTGGAGGCACGCTCGGTCAGCTGCGCGGCTGAATCGGGCATGGCTGAAAGTGAATTGAGAAGTTGCTCGCTTCATGGCACGGTTGGGAGGAGTATTGGTTCGGCACCGTGATCTGGAGTCCCCATCCCCTGAATTTTTAAGGCTGGTTGGGGTGCACTTCAATTCGGTTGGTACGGATATGTGAGTCTTGGGGCTCATGGATGGCATGGAGAAAACTGGTGGTGTGGCGGGACTCTCATGTATAAGGTGTCATACGTGCTCGTTGTGGCAGAAAGGGTGGGGTTTGCACAAAAGAGCTACGGGGGGAACCCAGTGCAGGGTCGGGTTACCCCTGGTGATGCAGTTGTTTGGTTTACATGGGTCCTTGCTGGGTTGAGATCTCAGCAGGATATTGGTTGGGCAACATTTAGCTAGGTGTCCTCGAGCCGGTGTGGTGCGGCTGAGGGCAGGTGGGTGAGCTGATATTGCGATTGAGCGGTTTGTTGGTAACCTTCATTTACCCCTCCTCCTTTTGTTTTTTTTCTATTCATGGTTACGGGTATAAAAATGTTATTGAAATGTAATTTATTGTTTGATTTTATTGTTTGTTATTTAATAAACGTGGCTGCTGTGGTCTTTTATATCCAAATGTCATGCAGTCTTTGTGTTTATTTTTAGGTAATGACTTGGGAGGTAAGGGGTGGGTGGTGGTCGGACGGGCAAGGTAAGGTCGGACAATCAGACATTCCAGAGTCAAGATTCTTCTCTTCTTAATAGTACCTAATGTCTAGAATGTCTACACCAATAACTGTGACTATATTTAATAATCTTAGTGCATTTGTAGTTTGTGCATCCAGCACTATCCACTCCACTTGGGTGCAGCCGGACAGGAAGTGATAGCCTCTTGTTCTTTGGTTACCTGACCGCTCAGATGACCAATGAACAGAATGTTATCAACTCTTATCTTGATACTAACCACCTAAGCGGTTAGCGCTGAAGAGTAGAGATGAGCAAACCCAAGGTTCAGTGTTTGTACCAAACACAGACTTTACAACAAACAGAGTTTGGATTCAGAGTTCTGCTGATCCACATATGAACACCTCTCTCTCGAGCATCGCTGTGCTCGGGTACACTCGGTGCTCAGCCCAGTGTGAGCTGCTTGCAGTGCTTGAACAGCTCATACTGGGGGTAACAACAGAGTTATCAGATGTAGTGTGCAGCAAAAAAAAGGAAAAACACTGCTCACCCGCCCCCAGAAGTGATCTGTTTACTGCTGGCTGCATGTGGGTGGGGCCTGAACTTCCCAGTTAGTGACTTCAATTTGGGTTCAGTTCAAGTCCCGGTCCCAAACCGAACTTTATCTAAAGTCCGGCTGAACTAGCCGAACTGAACTTCAACAGGTTTGTTCATTTCTACTGATGAGTATGCCTCACATTGATGTCTTATAATCATTCCTGACATTTGTAACATTTTCTTTTAAAGCAAACAATATATTTCAGGAGGACATGTCCATTCAAACGTGGCCAGTTTTGGCTGTTATTTTATTATCACTGCTTCCCTGAATATTTTCTGGTTTTGTTTTTTTGTTTTTTTTATCTGCTGTATGGATTCAGAGTATGGTTCTTTTTATTTAGTGCTAATTTTTATGGTCTTATTTTTTAAGAGGGAATGACTCACAGGATCCTCTGGGTGTGTGTCTATATTCTGCTCTGCATAATTACCCTATTACCAAAGCCACCTTGTAAAGACCATAAAAATTGGCACTAAATAAAAAGACCCAAATCTCTGGAACCGTTTGGCAAATTTGAGAAGTGGAAAAAGTGGAATAATCATGGTGGAGCGGGTATAAAATAAGGAAAAAACTGACCTCTTTTGACCAGATAACTAATCCTTTTTAAAAGTGTTTTTCATTATCTGCTTTCATGCTGTCAAATGCTTGTATATGTCTAAAACAACAAGTGTACATGATAAAAGGCAAGCGCTACTGAGCAGTAATTAACTGCAGTAAAGGATGTGCACTGTAGTCATGACATCAACAATAAGCAGAGAAGAGCTGCTGTTGGACCCTATCTGTTTTGTTGTTTTAGAAGTAAATAAGCATTAGAACACAGCTTTTTGAGTAAGGAAAACTTAAGCCCCCGTCACATTTAGCGACTTACCAGCGATCCCGAAAATGATGTGACCTGATAAGGATCGCTGGTAAGTCGCTGGGAGGTCGCTGGTGAGATGTCACACAGTCAGACCTTACCAACAACGCAGTAACGATCAGCGACCTGTATAACGATCTCGGCAGGTGTTGGGACTGTGTTAGGAGGTTGTTGGTAGGCGTCAAACACAACGATGCGTCCTGCCCAGCAGGACATCACCTTTGAAGAAAATGGTCCCAACCATTCAGCAACGACTAGCGATCTCACAGCAGGGGCCTGATCGCTGGTTGGTGTCACACATAACGAGATCACTGCTGCGTTACGAAAACAGTGATGTAGCAATGATCTCGTTAGTGATTTCGTTGTGTGTGACGGGGCCTTTACTTGTGTAGTGGCCTGGTCCAGATTGTGTCTGTTTCTTTAAGTACATTCTCTTATATGTAATATCATGTTATATGTTATAAGAAAAGCATTTCTCATTTGTTGTGTTCTAGCACCATCTACTGGTGAAAACTGTAAGAATCTGAAGTGTGCATTGGGTGTTATCCTATTGGCCAGTTCTTGGTCACATGGCTCAATAGGTGGAGCTATTCTTCAACCTCTGTCTGGAAAGAACTGGAATGTTCTGGTTCTGGCTGAGTCTCCTCTGAGGGGAGACATTATGTGGAGTTTCTCTTCACCACAAGACTCCTACTAGGCCGAAGCCTAGAATTTCATAATTTCCTGACTTTTACAGCCAATATGCTGAAGGCTTCCTATCCTGAATCCTCACTGGCCAGATAGATATACATTGTGCATCTCTTCAGACAGTAGGGCATACTGATTATATACAAGACCCTACTGCATGCAGATTGGGGAAGTTTGAGGGTCTCCCGCCCCACTGCAATATTAGTGGCTTTCATGCCATTGTCCACGCACCAGCTGTCCGGTCCCCGTAGCGTGCTGGGCAACTATCTACATTTGCTTACATGTACTGCACGTGTCTGAACTAGTGACATTAGTGAAATTAACCCCAGGACTCCAGGTCTGTACAATCTTATTATATCTACCCTCTAAGCTCAAGAGACTCTGAACCTGCTCCCAAAGGTATACCAGTATTAAATCTGAAGCAAATCGTGCTCTTAAAGCTACAGAACCCTAATTACACTTCAGCATTCAACACCAAGCTGTATTTGCCGTGGCCTACCCACAAAACACCGTGAAACATACTGTACATTCAGTGTTTTTCCTTTGTTCCTGCTGTATTAAAGCAACTGTTATCCCCAAGACCGTATCTGTGGACTGTCCATCAGCTGTGGATACTGTGTGGGGGTGGATAGCAGGAAACATCAGGGCCTTTTAGACCACCCAGGGAACATGGCCCCTGCACCCTTGTGCCAGAACAGCAACTGTGACATATAGAACATTTGAGGTCCTCTGTCCCTGGGCCCTTACACTTGCGGACCGCTCGTAGACTTTAAACATCTGTTTAACATCTGGCGGTCTGTGTTCTACTCTGTGCGACATTGAAAAACGTCACTGCATTGTAGAGTAGTTGCACATGATTTACAGCTATGGGATTGGAGAACCAGCTGTCTAAGAAAGCCAAGTTTCACCATAGAAAAGACAGGGTTATTACCATCTCTGCCTTCCTAAACATTAAACAAGTTTTGTGTATACAGCATATAGGAAGTAACTGCACTTCCTCTTCTTGACCGACCCAGGAGGCTGGATTTCCACTGTTACTGAGGCTAATATACCAGTTACAGGGAAATTTAGGGATGTAAAAAAATATTTAAATGTTGACATTCCCTCCAACGCTTTTTTTAATGACCTTTGGGAGAACAACATGGGAAATAAATAAATAAAAATAAGAGCCTCTGCCAATCTAAATTGTCTTCTTACCTCTATTAGAAAAAAAAATGTGTCCATGTCAGAAAATGTATTTTAGTAGACTCCTGTGGACGTAAAAACATGTAAAAACAAATGTGAAAAACAAGTACTTTATTTTCCCATCAATTTTTCCCAATATTGGTAAACTAAAAAAAAAAAAAAAGAGCATGACATTGACAGAAATATCAAGCACCATGTATCACAATAAAAACGCAAAAACTATTTGAATAACCAAACAAAAAATGTTTTTATAGCTTTTTAACTCCTTCAAATGTTGATGATGTCCAGGTTCCTCACTGGGGGGTTTTCAAATTGAAGGTGTTTATTTTGTTACACTAGAGCTCCAGGTAATATACTGTCCACCTTTAGGAGTTTGTTAGAATGGTTTACTTAGACATATAGTATGACTTTGTCCCTACACTGAGCTCTCAAACTTTAATTGTTATTTATTCGTGGTTAGTGTCTTATTCCTGACAGTTATCTTTCTCTCGTATTTTTACACTGATTCAGGCTTTCGAATTCGCCCAATATAACTCTTGTTATATTTTGATATATAGTGGCTGATTAATCCTTAGGATTACCTTTATCCTGTATACTCTTGAGTGATCTTGTGTCGTTCCTTGAACAACCCTCTCTGTGTAACAATTCTATCGGTGTAACAATTTAATCTGTGCTTCGATTTTTACATCCCCTCCAGTTGATTCATTTTGGTGATGTCTTATTCATGTTTTTAATTGTCTATTGTGGTATTTTCATGTTAAATAAAATTTGTCTACTTTTGCACATATACTCGTTTTTTCTCCTGTTTATATATCAGGAGCAGACAGGCCTAAAGCCTGCTTTACATGTTACGATTCTGCATACGATATCGTATGCGATCGTAACCGCCCCCATCGTATGTGCGGCACGTTCAATTTTGTTGAATGTGTCGCACAAACGATTAACCCCTGTCACACGTACTTACCCGTCCATACGACGTCGATGTGTTCGGCGAACGTCCACTTCCTGGAGTGGGAGGGACGTTCGGCGTCACAGCGACGTCACGCAGCAGCCGGCCAATAGAAGCGGAGGGGCGGAGCTGAGCGGGACGTAAACATCCCGCCCACCTTCTTCCTTCCGCATTATCGGTCGGGAGTCGCAGGACGCAGGTAAGATCTGTTCATCGTTCCCGGGGTGTCACACACTGCAATGTATGCTACCCCGGGTACGATGAACAATGGGACGTTCAATTCATGAGGAATGAACGACGTGCGTGCGATGAACGTTTTACCGGTCTATCGCACGTAGCTGTTACACACTGCAATGTACCTTACGATGCCAGATGTTCGTCACTTACGACGTGACCTCGCCGACACATTGTAAGATACATTGCAGCGTGTAAAGCGGGCTTTAGTCTTAAGTGTAGACAGAGACCACAGGTGTGGAGGAGGCAGATGACATGGCCAGGGTGGATAGGCACAGTCTCTGGTATAGCAAGTACCACCAGGGTAGCTGAGGCTGGAGGTATGGCCAGGGTGGACAGGGACAGTCTCTGGTATAGCAAGGGCCACCAGGGTAACTGAGGCTGGAGGCACAGCCAGTGTGGACAGGCACAGTCCCTGGTATAGCAAGTGCCACCGGGGCAGCTGAGGCTGGAGGCATGGCCAGGGTGGACAGGCACAGTCTCTGGTATCAACAGGGCAGGACCGATAGGTAGGAAGTAACCAACAGGACTGGACAGACAGGACGTAGAATGGGACCTGACAATTAACTGGCTAGAACACTGGATACTAAGTAGGTAAGCTACGGCATTGATCTGGCACCTCCCCTGGTAGAAGCATGCCTTAAATACCCAGTGCCTTTCAGCAATAGACTGAGATGAACTTCTTAGGAGTGGCGCGGTGGCCCTTTAAGAGATGAGATCCCTAGGAGCGCATCTGGAGATCCTGTGATATATTCACAGACTCCGGGATGGGGAAGGAAGAGGCACCCACGTGAAGGAGCGCAGGGACGCCGGGCAGCATAGAGGGAGCCAGCTTCAGCGGTAAGTGACAGCGCATCCCTGCAGGAGGGGAGAGCAAGGAATGAAGGGATGCAGCACTACACTAATCTAGTGACTTAGTGGCAGCTGTGAGCTGTTATTAACCCCTTATTACCCTGATTGTCAGGGCAATTGGGATGAGCCAGGTAAAGTTCCAGGATTGTCACATCTAATGAATGCGACAATCCTGGGTGGCTGCAGGCTGCTATTTTAGGCTGGGGGGGCCCAATAAACATGGGTCTCCCCAGCCTGAGAACACTAGCCCCCAACTGTCTGCTTTATTATGGGTGGGTATCAAAACTGGGGTGGACCTATGCTATTTTTTTAAATTGCTTATTTAAATAATTTTTAAAAAGGCTGCACGCAGTCCCTCTTATTTTGATAAACAGTCAAGATAAGCACATGGCTGGTGGCTGCAGCTTTTAGCCGTATGCTTTATCTGTGCTGGGTATCATAACATAGGGAGATCTTACACCAATTTATTTATTTATTTTTACACCAATAGCGAGGCACACACAGCATGTCCGACTGAAATCAGACACGCTGTCACACAGGGGGTGCATCTGACTGCAACCAATCAGAGACGCGGGACTGATATTGGGCGGGAGAAGCAGTGCTTATGCATGAGGGACAGTGAGCGCCCCCAGAAGTAGCATTATAGCCGCGTGGTGACTTGTAAGTGGCGTTAACCTTTCTACCACCATTTTAAAGCGACGACTTCTTGTCACATTGACTTATATGGGGAGTGGCGTCTGCCAGATATCCGGAATCAATTCCTGGCCCAAACCAAGTTTGGGGGTTTTTTTTTCTGTTTTTTTTTTTTTTTTAAACCCAGTTGGACTCGCCGATCCCAGGTATCTGCAAGTCCAGCTATCACTAGTTACGAGGGTCATTAAGTGGTTAGAATTAATACATTATTTAGTGGTGGATGTTCTAGGGATTTGATTTGTTAGGGGTTGGAAGTGAGGGTTGGGTTTTAGTGAGCAATATTAGATGAAAGGTTAGCTGTTACCTCTTCTTGGATCCAGTAGGAATTGACGGAGCAGCAGGAACCCATGACCAACATTGCAGCGTAATTGGAGATGTTGAGCAGGAGGGACGAAGCACACATCTTGATTCTTCTTCAATCCCCCGGAGGAATCCTCCATGACACTGTGGCTTTCCAGAAGTGGACATAGCTGAGTTGCGGCCTACTTCTGGTTCACAGCCGTCTGGGTCCTGCACCTGTCCTGCGGTGACCCTTGGTGATTTACCAGCCATAGGGGGGCGTACCCAGTGTCACAGAGGAGAAGAGCGACCCTCCCGCAGCCTCAGCATTTGGAATTCTTTTGTCCCCATATAAGACTGAAGGCCCAGCTATGGTTGTGCATTTTTTAGGGATTGAGATTTATTCGGTGGCAATGGAATTGCAGGCTCCTGGTGGATAAGTTAGTGGACTTGAAGTTGGCAGAGGCTGCGCTTAGGTGGGCTAAGAAAGTTTGCTTGAGAGTGGTTCAGCCATTATTGGGTAATCTCAGTTTTATGCCATAGTATGCCTATGGGCCGTATTTTCACTTGGAGTATGGCATTTGCCACAGCAAGATAAAAAAATTCTCCAACGCATTTTGTCAGAATCAGTTGAGCGGTTAGGGACGATTTGACTGTCTGGGATTCCTTTTTGGGAAAATATAACGGACGTTCATTCTGCAAGTTATGTCTAATGATGGTATGCAGCTGTATACAGAGATGCAGGTGGGATTAGTTGGTTTTGGGCATATTTTTTTTTAGAGAGAGTTAATGCGCAGGCCGGTGAACTGTATCTTAGCGTAATACAGTTTATGTGAAGAACTTGTCTTTGTTGGAGGTCTTTCCGTTTGTAATGGTGATTGAACTTTGGGTTTCGGAATTCAGAAATAGGAAGGTTTGTTTTCATTGCGATAACCTGATTGTGGTTTATGCAATTAATTCTCTTATGGCAAAATCACTTTCTGTGGTAGCTTATTTGTGGCAGTTAGTATTGCATTGCTTGGAATGGAATGTGTGCGTTATAGCCAGACTTGTGCCAGGGGCATCTAATAAGGTAGCTGATTAGTTGTCCCATTTTCAGTTCAACATGTTTTGTAGTCTGGTTCCATGGGCAGACGACGCCCCAGCTGGTTATAGAATCTGGTAATGGAGTTGTTTTTGAATTATTCAAGCAATCGGTGACCACGGCTACGTGGTGCCAGTATAGAAAAGTCTGGGAAGAGTGGGAAGTTTTAGGTGTGAATGCGGGGGTTGGTACCACATACGGAGATCTTTTTTTTGTTATTGTCTTTGGTTAGTGATGATTTTGCCAAGGTTGATCAGTTTTGGAGGTGACACAGAAACTGGTAGCTTTAGCATTTTTCTTTAAGTTGCAATGGTTGGAGGACGTAACAAAGGATTTTTTGGTAAGACAAGCTGTGAGGCAAATCCCGGGATATGAAGATGAATTATGACTCCAGTCATAATCCCTCATCACTCCCTGGCAGTGCCCCCTCCCTTCTTGTTCTCAGTGTTCCACTTACACCTCCATGGCCATGTCCTGTGATATGGAGATGAGGTGGTGTGGGAACAATGGACACAGGATGACTCCCTGCCGTCACCCTGTAACAAGAGTTGTATCTCATTAGCAAGGCTATGGAAATAGCCAGACAGAACGACTCCAGTAAAAAATGGTTCATATCTCGCAAGCCATATTTCCGATAAATATGGCAACCATAAAAATGGTGTCTCCGCATGCGGACGATGCCGGCACACCCTTTTTATGGGAGCAGGACATTGGGAAATGCCCCAGGCGTGATATCAGCCAATGGGGAACTGGCAGACAGGTCATGAGTCCCCTCGTTCTGTAGCTAAATTCATAACTGTCACAATGAGAGCATTGGCGTCCGCCTACGACGCTCCCAGGCAAAGTTATGGCCCATATTCCATGTTGTGGATTGTCCATAACTCAAGCCAGGGGTGGAGCAGTGCTCCCTCTGAGGTCACTAAGGTAGGAGGGGACCTGGATCTGCCCAGGTTGATAACCCTACTTCGGCCATTTTCCAGTGTTCTTTTCGCTGGGGGCACGTGTAGGAAACATCTGTGGGAAGGATCCTAGAAACCTGGGTACAGCGCCCCCCTGTGGCCAGACGCAACAAGGTAACTGCTGGAACTGTGTATGCCTGTTTGTAACCCATGCTTTGATTGTAACTGTACTCTGACATATGTATATTCTGTAGATTCCCTATTGTATATATTGTAGTTTCTAGTGTGCTTTAGGCTGATTAAATTATATAATTAATCTTGGGCTGTTCTGTTATCTCGATCTTGAATCCCACGTCTGTGTGTTCGGCTAATAGTTACCGTAAATCGGTTGGTGGCAGCGAATTGTGCCAAGGATTATTGTGGGGAGGCCAGTGAGATTCGGGGAGATTTTATATATTCCGCCCGCGGAGGTCGGGGGAATATATACCTTACTCTCACCGGGGACCCTTCAATAATCGGCATAAGTAGTATAGCGGCCTCCTGGCTTATGGTCGGGCAATTCCATAATTGGCCTGACTATAAGAGGGGCGCTAGAGAGCGCGTCACGTGCTCTGTCTGTCGGTCGGGAGGTATAAAGGAGGGGTGACCCCCACTTGTTACCCCCCGATTGTGACGTACTGGTAGCCAGCGCGGGGGGATTTCTGAGTGACCCCCCCGGTGGTTTGTGACATATTGGTGGCATAGCGGTGGGATCGAGATAATAGTGTGTGTGAGTGTGAGACCCATACTCCCAGACACTAAAGACTGCCTGCAGCAGCTGTGGCTGCTGGGGTCTTCAGACTAGCTCAACACTAGAGTGTCAGAGTGCAGATACTGTAAGGTGTGTGGAGGCATCAGGTGTCAGTTCTGTGTCAGTGACCAAAAGTCTGCAAGAATGGCTGATGGCACCAGGAGCAGAGCTATGCAACTGGCCAATGCTAAGGCAGGAGCCGAAGAGAGGGAGGACGGTGCTGTGGACAGCAATGAGGAGGTTGCCCACGAGTCCTCCAGGAGCTCGACGCCAGAAAACCGTTCTGCCGAGGACATTGCGCAACCTGGCACTGCTGGACAAGATGAGGAGGAGCTCACCCAAGGTTCCTCAACGAGCCAGATGCCAGCCCTCCGCTCTGAAAGGGACAGTGAATCGCCTAGCTCTGCAGCGTGCCGCAGTTCACCACGTGCCATTCCACCGAGCCTGGGAGGCTCGGATAGCCTTCTTCAAATGGCTATGGCCCTTCTCCAGGCTGGAGACCAGAAGGGCTACAAGGAACTCCTGGCAGAGCGCAGGGCAGAGCGGCACGCAGCGCGTGAGGCTGAGGCTGCGGAGCGGCAGGCAGCGCGTGAAGAGCGCCAGGCAGAGCGTGACTACCAGCTGCAGCTAGCTCAGCTCCGGCCCTCATCAGCCACACGTGACCTTCAAGACACCAAACTTCCAAAGGTCCGTGTTGAGGACTTCCCAGTGCTGGAGAAGGATGGAGACTTGGACTCTTTCTTGACTGCTTTTGAACGGACTTGCTTGCAGCACCATCTGAACAAGGACCAGTGGGCCAAATACCTGACCCCCCGTTTAAGGGGTAAGGCCCTGGATATCCTTGGGGACTTGCCTGCTGAGGCAGATCAGGGCTACGACACCATCAAGCGGGCCCTGATCCAACAGTACAACCTCACTCCAGAGTCCTACCGCAAGAAGTTCCGGAGCCTACAGAAGGGACCAAAGGACTCCTGGGCTGACCACCGGCGGGCACTTGCCCGAGCTGCCGACCACTGGACCCAAGGCCTGCAGCTTTCCACCGGACCGGAGATCCTGGACTTGTTCATCACGGAGCAACTCTTGTGGAACTGCCCTGAGGATCTCCGCCAGTTCATCCGAGACCAGAAGCCAAAGGGGTCCACGGCTACAGCTGCCCTTGCCGATGACTACACCAACAACCGGGCCCCTGAGGCCAGGAGAGCGGCCACCAGCAGCACCTGGAGAGGGGGTAAGATGAATTCTGCGACTGCCCCACCTGCCCCTAGACTGCAGGGGGTGTCCCCCTCAACTCCCCTCTCCAGGCCCGTGGCGGAACCAAGACGGTGCCACCAGTGCAACCTACCTGGACACTTCAAGGCCATGTGCCCTCAGCGTCCCAAGGCCCCGGCTCCGTCCCCGTCCCAAGGGCCGCCCAAGGTGTATTGTGTGGGTGGGGGTGGTGGTAGGTCCCTGGACAGCTTCCAACCTGTCACCGTCGGCCGGTCTGTGACCATAGGACTGCGAGACAGCGCCTCGGAGGTGACTCTGGTGCGGCCTGAGATGGTGTCCCCCCAAGACTTGATCCCTGGAAAAACCCTCGCTGTCTCCGGGATTGGAGGCACTGACCCGGCGCTGCCTGTTGCTGACATTTATGTGGACTGGGGCGCAGGGCGAGGGGTGAGGGAGGTGGGGGTAACTGATCGGATCCCTGCAAACGTGCTACTTGGGACAGATTTGGGGCAGATAACCTCCCAGTTTGGGCCCCCCCCAAGGGCTGAACCTTCAGCCAGTACTGACATGACTCCTGACAATGTTAATGTGTTATCTATGAATGATGTAAGGGAGGAGGGAGTGAACTCTGATATTTCTGCTTGCATAGACACCATAGACACACACGCAGCTGCAGCTGTGACAGGAGGGGAGGGGGTCAGAGAAAGGTGTGACAATGCCTCTACAAGTAACCAGCCTGTGAGCTGGGATCTGTTGCCCTCTGCAGGGATAAGCAGAGAGCAGGGTGCTGCAGGGGGAGGACCAGTGTGTGGGGTGGGGGCTACCACAGCAAATGTGGGGTCCCCAGAGATTTCACAGCGGGGTTCTGTTGCTGCAGGAGGGGAACAGGCAGGTGAGATTGGGGCCGGTCCAGGAGCGGAAGTGCTCCCAGGTAAGATCTCGGTGCATGGTTCCCCCACAACCGGGGTGTCAGGAAGCCAGGTAGGTCTGCCTGAACCGGCGACTTGGTCAGGAACGGAGGAGGAGCAGGCACGACCCACGGTCGCAGCGGCTGTGGCCGCTGTCACCCGCAGTGGGAGTGCTGGAAGCCAAGGGGCCTCCCGGAGGTCCGATAGCTCTTCCCCTTCTGACCAAGTGGCAGCCGAGTCAGGTGGAGGCCAGGACACAGGTCCCGGGGTACTGACTGAAGATGTGACAGTCTCGTCGATTCTGGCCACATCTAGTCAGGGGTTTCAGGCAGCGTTAGAAGCTGACGACAGCCTGAAAGCTCTTAAGGAGCAGGCGGCACAGCCTCCCTCGGACTCGGACCCGGAGCGAGTGGTCTGGGACCAAGGACGGCTGTACCGGGCCACGGTCCAGCAGGGTTCACCGGAGGCGTGGCCCAGGGACCGACAGTTGGTGGTACCCTATCCGTTCTGGACGGAGTTGTTGCGGATCGCACATGAGATTCCGATGGCCGGACACCTAGGGATCGCTAAGACCAAGGCCAGGTTAAACCAGCATTTCTACTGGCCAAAAATGGGGGCCGATGTGGCTGCCTACTGCCGTTCGTGTGAAACCTGTCAGAGAGTGGGGAAGGCGGGGCCACGCCCCAAAGCCCCACTAGTATCTCTGCCAATCATCGATGAGCCTTTCAGGAGGGTGGCTGTGGATCTGGTCGGCCCGCTGGCCATCCCCAGCAGCTCCGGGAAACGCTTCCTACTGACGGTAGTGGACTATGCCACCCGGTACCCAGAAGCAGTGGCCTTGTCGTCCATTCGGGCTGACAAGGTGGCCACCGCATTGCTGGAGATTTTCTCCCGAGTGGGTTTTCCCCAGGAAATGCTCACTGACCGGGGGACCCAATTCATGTCCCAGCTGATGGAGGCCCTCTGTAAGCAAGTCCAGGTGCGACATCTGGTGGCCAGCCCGTACCATCCACAGACTAATGGCCTGTGCGAGCGGTTCAATGGCACCTTAAAGCAGATGCTTAAGATGTTGGTCGACTCCCATGGGCGTGACTGGGAGCGGTATCTCCCACACCTGTTATTTGCTTACCGGGAGGTTCCACAGGCCTCAACAGGATTCTCACCGTTTGAGCTCCTGTACGGGCGACGTGTGCGGGGCCCCCTGGCTCTGGTGAAAGAGGCTTGGGAAGGGGATTTGGCCACCCCTGGAGTGTCGGTTATCGAGTATGTCATGCGCTTCCGGGACAAAATGCAGGCCTTGACGCAACTGGTACACGACAATATGGCTCAAGCCCAGGCCGATCAGAAGCGTTGGTACGACCAGAACGCTTGTGAGAGGACCTACCAAGTGGGTCAAAAGGTGTGGGTACTGGTCCCCGTACCACAGGACAAGCTTCAGGCAGCCCGGGAAGGCCCATACCTCGTGTACCAGCAGCTCAACCCTGTAACGTACCTGGTCACCCTGGACCCTGCCCGTGGAAGGCGGAAGCCCTTCCATGTGAACATGATGAAGGCACATCATGAGCGGGAGGCATGTGCGCTCCCCGTGTGCAACCTGCCCGAGGAGGGAGAAGCGGAAACCCTCTTGGATATGCTAGCCCAGGTTAGGGCAGGCGGATCCATTGAGGATGTGGAGGTTGGCCACCAGCTCTTGGAAGACCAACGGTCCCAGCTGTGGGCCACCCTCCTCCCCTTCCGGGGGTTGTTTACCAACCAGCCCGGAAGGACTGACTTGGCTGTCCATCACGTGGACACTGGGGATCATCCCCCTATCCGGCGTTCAGCATATCGGGTCTCCCTGGAGGTGCAGCAACACATGCGCCAGGAGATTGACGAGATGCTGAAGCTGGGGGTGATCCAGGCATCCAACAGCGCTTGGGCCTCGCCTGTAGTCCTCGTCCCTAAGAAGGACCGAACCACTCGGTTCTGCGTGGACTACAGGGGGCTCAATGCGGTCACGGTCGCCGATGCGTACCCAATGCCACGCATCGATGACCTGCTCGATCAGTTGGCCGGGGCTCAGTACCTGACCATCATGGATCTGAGCCGGGGATATTGGCAGATCCCCCTGACTCGCAAGGCCAGGGAACGCTCTGCTTTTATTACCCCATTTGGACTGTACGAGTCCACGGTGATGCCATTCGGGATGAGGAATGCCCCTGCCACTTTCCAGCGGATGGTCAACACCCTGCTCAAGGGACTTGAAGGGTACGCGGCCGCGTACCTGGATGACATTGCCGTCTTCAGTCCCACCTGGGAGGACCACCTAGAGCATCTAGCACAGGTGCTCAGGCGGATCCACCGGGCAGGTTTGACCATCAAGCCGGGAAAGTGTCAGCTGGCCATGAGCGAGGTCCAGTACCTCGGTCACCGGGTAGGTGGGAGAACACTGAAGCCCGAGCCTGAGAAAGTGGAAGCCATCGCATCCTGGCCCACCCCCAGGACCAAGAAGCAGGTGATGTCCTTCTTGGGGACCGCTGGGTACTATAGGAGGTTTGTTCCATGCTATAGTAGCCTGGCAAAGCCCTTGACGGACCTCACCAAGAAGAAGCTGCCCTCTGCAGTCGATTGGACAATGGACTGCGAGACAGCCTTCCGGGCCCTAAAGGACGCCCTGTCCAGCCCGCCCGTGCTACAGGCAGCCGACTTCACGCGGCCGTTTGTAGTACAGACCGACGCCAGTGACTTTGGCCTCGGTGCGGTGCTCAGCCAGGTGGACTCTGCGAGCCAAGAGCACCCAGTCTTGTACCTGAGCAGGAAGCTGTTACCAAGGGAAGTTGCCTATTCCACGATGGAGAAGGAGTGCCTGGCCATAGTGTGGGCCCTGCAGCGTCTGCAACCCTATCTATACGGGCGCCACTTCATCGTGGAGACGGACCACAATCCCCTCAGCTGGTTGCACACCGTCTCTGGGACGAATGGGCGATTGTTGCGATGGAGCCTTGCGCTCCAGCAATACAACTTCACCATTCGCCACAAAAGGGGCCGTGACCACGGTAACGCAGACGGGCTGTCCCGACAAGGAGAGGTCGCGGACGGGCGCACGGGGGAACACCGGAGTGTGCTGCCCCCTAGCGCCCTCAAAAGGGGGGAGGTGTGAGGCAAATCCCGGGATATGAAGATGAATTATGACTCCAGTCATAATCCCTCATCACTCCCTGGCAGTGCCCCCTCCCTTCTTGTTCTCAGTGTTCCACTTACACCTCCATGGCCATGTCCTGTGATATGGAGATGAGGTGGTGTGGGAACAATGGACACAGGATGACTCCCTGCCGTCACCCTGTAACAAGAGTTGTATCTCATTAGCAAGGCTATGGAAATAGCCAGACAGAACGACTCCAGTAAAAAATGGTTCATATCTCGCAAACCATATTTCCGATAAATATGGCAACCATAAAAATGGTGTCTCCGCATGCGGACGATGCCGGCACACCCTTTTTATGGGAGCAGGACATTGGGAAATGCCCCAGGCGTGATATCAGCCAATGGGGAACTGGCAGACAGGTCATGAGTCCCCTCGTTCTGTAGCTAAATTCATAACTGTCACAATGAGAGCATTGGCGTCCGCCTACGACGCTCCCAGGCAAAGTTATGGCCCATATTCCATGTTGTGGATTGTCCATAACTCAAGCCAGGGGTGGAGCAGTGCTCCCTCTGAGGTCACTAAGGTAGGAGGGGACCTGGATCTGCCTAGGTTGATAACCCTACTTCGGCCATTTTCCAGTGTTCTTTTCGCTGGGGGCACGTGTAGGAAACATCTGTGGGAAGGATCCTAGAAACCTGGGTACAGCGCCCCCCTGTGGCCAGACGCAACAAGGTAACTGCTGGAACTGTGTATGCCTGTTTGTAACCCATGCTTTGATTGTAACTGTACTCTGACATATGTATATTCTGTAGATTCCCTATTGTATATATTGTAGTTTCTAGTGTGCTTTAGGCTGATTAAATTATATAATTAATCTTGGGCTGTTCTGTTATCTCGATCTTGAATCCCACGTCTGTGTGTTCGGCTAATAGTTACCGTAAATCGGTTGGTGGCAGCGAATTGTGCCAAGGATTATTGTGGGGAGGCCAGTGAGATTCGGGGAGATTTTATATATTCCGCCCGCGGAGGTCGGGGGAATATATACCTTACTCTCACCGGGGACCCTTCAATAATCGGCATAAGTAGTATAGCGGCCTCCTGGCTTATGGTCGGGCAATTCCATAATTGGCCTGACTATAAGAGGGGCGCTAGAGAGCGCGTCACGTGCTCTGTCTGTCGGTCGGGAGGTATAAAGGAGGGGTGACCCCCACTTGTTACCCCCCGATTGTGACGTACTGGTAGCCAGCGCGGGGGGATTTCTGAGTGACCCCCCCGGTGGTTTGTGACACAAGCATGGAGAGGTTTTTGTAGAGGTGCGCCTAGCCCTGACAGGAGACCGGTTTCCTTTGGTCTGTTGGATTGGCTGCTGTCTTGTGTGTGGTCTATTTCTCTAATTAGGAGGTGCTACCGTTTTCGGATGGTTTTGTGTTAGCCTTTTATGAGCTTTCCATGTTTGTGAAATGGTTAGTCCTTCTGTCACACTGTACTAAGGGAGACGCTGAATCTACAAACAGTGTAACTCCAGAGTGCAGTTAGGCAAACCACCAGAGGGCAGTAGAGTAGTCAGTAAACCAGGTCAGGAGCAGGAGGTCTCGTCAATAGCTCAGGGATAATCAAATCGTGGTCAGGTGATAGCAGACGGTCGGAAGCCGAGAGGTCACGTATGCAACATAGGCGAGAGACGGAGCCGAAGATAGGAACGAGGATACAGGTCAGATGCCGGGAAGTCCAAGTACAAACAAGGAAGGAGGACAAACAGGTCGGGACTGGGATAAGACAGACAGGGAAGGTTACACAGTAGACAGGAGCGGGTAGTCAGGTACCGGGACAGATGGACGAACGAGGAGAGTACGGGTCAGAACAAAGTAGATGGGAGTCAGGACAGATTAGGTAACTCACCAGAGCCAGTAACACACTTTATGCTCTGCAGCATATCACTGGCACTGAACCGAAGGTGCAGCACCAGGATATAGTGACCTGGAAACCAGAGTGAGGCAGGGATGAGTTAACCACTGACATAATGAGGCCAGAGCTGGGTGAAATAATCAAACCACAGCAGCCAATACAGACCTGGATCTTGATACCTTCTAGGCAGACTTAACGAGGTCTGCAGTCAGTGAAATGAGTCTACTTTAGGATAGCCTTATCAAGTTGGGTGGAGTAAGATGGAGGTCCTGTATAAAATTCTGGGACACAGGTGCTGCCCAGTTAAAGTGATGAAGGATTTCTTGGGCATTATTGGCGGTTACCCTGTTTCTTTGTTGAGACATTTGGATGGTTCTGCACTGTCTATATATCAGTTTATTTCAGTATTTTGTTAATGTTTGGGCAAGAAGCCCAAATGAATATGGATCACACTCTTTTCGCATTGAAGCAGTGATGGAGGCATCGTGCTGAGGTTTGGGTGACGAGGTGGTTCGGCGCATCAAATGGTGGGAATCTTTGAGGTTTTATTATGTTTACCCTCAGTTGGTTACTTGTTAAGGGAATATTTTGAAATTTGTATTTCTGTGATATGATGTGTATTAAACTAGTCGGTTGTTTTTCACCATAAAACCCTACCGGATTTGGATCCTGGGCAGTGTATGTTTTTTGGGGGGCATTGAGAGCTGATGCATGCCTGATAGTCGTCAGCTCGGGCAAAACAAGGCTACTGCGACGGTTAGATATCTGGGAATCCATGGTCTGACATGAAGTAGGTTGTTGCCTACATTTTTCTACTACTGTCGCGTGGACCATCCACCATATGGTTGGTCTTGGTCTTGCACATTGGTTTGGGGGGAATTATATTGGTGTCAGCCTTTATGTAGTTTAAGTAAATGTTTGTTTATAAGTTGTGTGGTCACCATTCTTGTTGGCATTCTAGTTTTGTTATGTTATAATTTAATAAAAGGCTGCTGTGGCCATTTTACCCAAGTTGCAAGCAGTCATGTGTTTTTATTTGCCCACAGTAGGTATAAATGGATGGTGTCATTAGCTAAAGAGTATTTAAATGACTGGATCCCTCTTAGCTTGTCAAGAACAGCCAGGGAGCCCTAATATAGGGCATGCTGGCAACATCACAAGGCAGTAGGTGGGAGTGAAACAGTTAAGAGAGTTATGAAGGGGTCAGGATTAATATATCGTTCTGTGGTGGGCATTCCAGAGCTTTGAATGGTTAGGGAGTGAAAGTGGGGTTGGGTTTTGTAGACAATATAAGGTGAGGGGTTATCCGTTATCTCCTTTTGGATTTAGTAGGAATTGATTTCCTGTCCACCTGTCCTCTCATTTTTTATAAAATAAATAAATAGATGATGATGATAAATAAATGAATAAAATGGATATGGGTATACACTGAGATCAAAATTAGAGAACAATGTATGATCACTTGCTTTTTTTCAGAAATACAGTGGTACCTCGCATAACGAGTAACCTTCTTAACGAGAATTTCACTTAACAAGCAAAGCTTTCTGTAAATTTGTAACCCGCTTTACGAGAAAGCTTTGCTGCACGAGCGAAATGCTCACCGCACACACTTCCGGTTTCGTCCATCCACCACACTCTGACCCGCACTTGCAGTCTACACAAACACACACATGTACGCACAAACACACATGCACGCACACACATACAGTATTATGCTCACCTTACCTTCCGTTCCACCGCCGGTCTCATGGTTTTTGTAGTTCCTGGGTACATCGCGACGTCCTCGATGCGAACTACAAGACCCAGGAGGCCTGCGATGGAACGGAAGGTAAGGTGAGCATATAATATAACATAATATGTGTACCTTTCGTTTCATCGCCGGCCTCCTGGGTACTGTAGTGCGTCGCTCCACTCCAGTCCACGCTGTGTATCTGCATCCATAGCGACGAGGGAGGAACTTCCTGTCACCGCTAATGAAAGGCAGAGCGCTGGCCAATCAGAGGCAAGCGGCTCTGCCTTTGACGTCAGCGCTCTGGCCGGGAACTTCCTGCCTCATCGTTATGGTAACGCGTTACACAGCCCGGCCCCGTACCAGAGAACAGCAAGTCCCTGCAGACCAGCGATGGAACGGAAGGTAAGGTGAGCATATAATATGTGTGTGTGCGTGCGTGCATGTGTGTTTGTGCATGTGTGGAACGATAGAATAGGGGACCAGGATGGGACATTTTAGAAGTTGTGGAACGGATCGTCAGCATTGCAATGATTTCCTTTGGGAAATCTTGCTCTGCTGAACGAGTACCTTGATTAACAAGCACAGTCCCAGAACGGATTGTTCTCGTTAAGCAAGGTACCACTGTAATGTAATCTACATTGATCAATATTTGAAGGTTTTTTTGTAAGGGGTACACCATGCTACTAGAACAGTGTATTACAAAAGATCCAAAGTTTATCAAAATTAAACCTTTATTTTGCTCAAAACTTGATGATCATAATTAGAGAACAACAATGACTGTAGCACAGAGAAAAATTATAAGAATTTTCTGACAATAACAGTCATCAATCAATCTTCCAGTCTCTTCCACAGTTCTTTGACTGTTGTGGGGTTTTTGGCCATAGCCTTGTCCCCAAGGATTTTCCAGAGATTTTCTATTGGGTTTAGATCAGGACTTTGGGCTGGCCATTTAATTGTTTCAATGTTTTCTGTTTCAAGGAACTGTTTTACCTGTTCTGTTGTGTGATAGGGGACATTGTCCTGCATGAAAATTGCTGGCTGATTGTGTGATGAACGCGAGTAAGGAACCACTTGTTGTTGAAGAAGGTTATGATACACACTTGCATTCTCTCTTCCATGTAGCTGTATGAGAGGTCCAACTCCTGCTGCAGAAAAAATTCCCCAAACAATGATACTCCCTCCACCACCTTTCACTAACTTCTTAACACACTTTGAGTTCAGTCTTTCCCCAGTTTGTCGATGATCATAATGTTTCCCATCAGACCCAAATAAATTAAACTTGCTTTCATCACTAAAATGTACTGTGGACTACTTCTCTGTCCACACATCATGGTCCTCACTAAAAGTGAGTCTAGCCTTTTTATTTTTTCTGCTAATGAGCAGTTTGGTCACTGCAGAGTGGGCTTTCAGCCCAAATGCACTTAAACGTCGTGACACTGTATGACGAGACAGATCCTTAACCTGTTTAGTGGTGAACTGGCAAGCAATTCCAGCTGAAGTGTTGAAGTAATTACCCATGGAGATTCTCCGCATTATCCTGTGCTCTCTTGCATTTGTCTTTCAAGGGTGACCAGACATCAGAGTGAGTGTTAGAACAACAGATGAAGCAACAGACATATAATAAAATAGCACCCTATGGAGCTTATTGGACAGCTTTTTATGATTAAATAAATAAATGAATTAATGAAAGAACGACATGGGATCCCCCCTATGTTTGATAACCAGCAAAGGTAAAGCAGACAACTGCCGGGCTGGTATTATCAGGCTTGGAAGGTCCATGGTTATTGGGCCATTCCCACTCTAAAAATACCAGCCTGTAGCCAGCCCAGAAGGGGTGCATCACATTAGATGCACCAATTCTGGTGCTTAGCCTCTGCTCTTCCTGATACCCTGGTTCGTTGGCACTTGAGGTAATGGTAGTTGAGGTTGATGTCAGTTGTGTAGGGTCAGCTGGCATCAAGCCCACTACACAGCTGACCTCATCCTCAAAAACCAGCAGGGCACAGCACCTATACAGGCAGCATATTGGTACACAGAGTGATGTATATTTCCGCTATATATGATTATCAATAATAGGGGTGACCCCACTTCATTTTTTCATTTATATTTTTAATCATGAAAAGCTGTCCAGTAAGATCCAGAGGGTGAAATTTTATTATATGTCGGGAGGTTGTGCAATTATATGTCTGCATGTCTGTATCTAACTACTGTATATATTATATCTATCGCTATCTGTTATCTAACTATAGCATTCATTGGTGTCAAAAATCACACTGAAAACAAGGCAAAACACACTTGTTTTTCCTGGCAACAGATGCAGAAATGTCTGCATCCAAATGCTCAATGTGTGCACATACCCTTACAATTACTTTGAGGTGTGTGTATGTGTGTGTGTGTGTGTGTGGGTGTGTGTGTGGGTCTGTGGGTGTGTGGTCTGTAATGTATCACTCTCCAGTAGTACATTGAGGAGGCAGATATATTCTTTAAAAAAACAACAAACCTATAGTGTTTTTGTAATGTAACACTACACACTTGTTCCTCTTAAATAGCTGCAAAAGAACACCAAAAAAGTGTAACCCCTAGATGGTATATTGAAATGTTATAACACTTAAGGGGACCAAAAAAGTTGAGGTCCAGTAGAGCAGGGGTCTCAAACACGCGCGCCGCATGCGGCCCCTCAGGGTAGTTTGTGCGGCCCCCAGGCCCGTGCCCCTGTTCACTATCGCGGCAGGTGCAGGGGCCGCAGCCACTGTCTGCACTTTGTCAGATGAATGTGTTGCCGGAGCTGCGCTCTCGCGCCGGGAATACAATCATCTGACGTAAATCACTGACAGTGACACTGCAGCTGCCGCTATAGTGAACAGGGGCACGGGCCTGGGGGCCGCACAAAGCAGAGATGAGGCAGCGGATGGAGCGCGGGACAGGTGAGAAGAATGGTGTGTGTGTGTGTGTGTTGGACATTAACCCCTTAGCGCCCTATGACGTACTGGGTATGTCATAGCTCCCTGGTACTTAAGGACCCATGACGTAACCAGTACGTCATGGCGAAATCGCAGCCCCGGTGGCTACAATCACTGCAAATACCTTAGATTCGGGGAGGAGGGGACCTCAGGAGGGGTGGTTTCTCCTCCCCGGACCTACGGAGGCTTTGATTGGCTGACGAACGCCACTCAGCCAATCACAGCCACTAATGTTTCAGCCATTGAAAATCGCTGAAACACTAAAATCCAGCCAAGATCAGTGCAGCTGTAGCCCTGATCATTGGCAGGAGCTGGGTGACCTGTGTTTCACCCGCCGCCCAGCTCTGATTGGAGAGACCGGCCTTGTGACCGATCTCTCCAATCACTGTGGATCTGGGGCCGCAGACCACTCCCCTCAGCTTCACTCCGGCGTCTGTGGAAGGTGAGGGGAGCTGCTGACCCATTACTACAGGATGGGGACAAAGTGCGCACATTACTATGGGATGGGGATAAGGCTGGGGACATTACTATAGGATGGGGACATTACAAGGATGGGCACAATGCTATTGGATGGGGACATTACTATAGGATAGGGACTAGGATGGGCACATGACTTTAGAATGGGGTCAAGGCTGGGGACATTACTATAGGATGAGGACAAGGTGGGAACAGTACTATAGGTTGGGGACTAGGGTGGGCACAGTACTATAGGATGGGCACAGTACTGTAGGCTGGGCACATTACTGTGGGATAGGGGCATTACCACAAGGGGACAAGGATGGAAAACATTACTATAGAATAGGGATAATGCTGGGGACATTACTATAGGGTGGGGACAAGGTTGGTACATTACTAAAGGATGGGCACATTACTATAGAATGGGGACAGTACTATAGGATGGGGACATTGCTACAAGGGGACAAGGATGGGAATATTAAGATGGGTGACAAGGATGGACACCTATAGATTGGGGACATTACTATAGGATGGGGACAAGGATGAACACATTACTATAACATGGGGACAAGGATGAACACATTACTACAAAATGGGGACAAGGATGGGGAACATTACTTTAGGATGGGGACAAGGATGAGCACATTACTGTGGGATGGGGACTAGGATGGGGTACAATACTATAAGGGAACAAGGATAGGCACATTACTGTAGGATGGGGCACAATACTACAAGGGGACAAGGATGGGCACGTTACAACAATATGGGGAACATTACTAAAAGATGTTGGTCAAAATTTCTATATAGTGCTAATTGTAAGACTATTAGTTACAAGAAAGGAATAAAATGTAAAAAAAAAGGTTTATATTTAAACAAAGAATGTGCACATTTGCTATAGTGAACAAGTGAAAATGTTCAAAATTAGTGATCCCAAGGTGTGTAAAAAAAAAAATAAAATATATTATATATGGTACCAATAGACTCACTTGTAGATCCCAATGGAAGATTCATTTTGTTAAAAATCAGAATCAATTCCACCCTTTATACGATAGCGGGATGGTACTTGCGGAGTCAGAATCAAGCAAAAGCGTGCGGTTCTTTCCTGAAGACCTTATCCGGGTTTGCGGAGGGGGTGGTGGTGGTGGGTGAGGACTTTAATCTGACATTGAACCCGAGATAGGACACTACGTCGGGGAGGAGCGCTGTCCCAGAGGGGTCCCTACGGGCATTAAAAAAAGAAATACACAGACTCCAATTGGTGGATATTTGGAGGATAATGAACCCCCAGGGAAAAGACTACACATTTTTCTCAAACCCCCACAACTCATATAGCAGAATCGACTTCTTCCTAATAAGTCACCACGCTCTAAAGTGGCAGCCCTGCCCCAACTTTCTGTGGTCAGACCACACACCAATCTTTCTGAAATTGTCCCCTCCGGATAGACCTGAGTGGACTTGGAGTTGGAGACTTAACAATACATTGCTCAGGGATCCAGTGTGTGTTGCGGATATTGGAGACTCAATCGACTCATTCATCTCAGTACATGCATCAGACGACACACCATACCCCATGAAGTGGGAGGCCCTGAAGTGTGTTCTGAGGGGCATTTTTATAAAACAGGGATCACGCATCAAAAAGCCTAAAGAGGCTAGGGTGACAGAGCTCCTTGCCCAAATTCAAGCACTAGAAACTCAACACAAGAGCTCACCATCCCCAGAAACACTGATAGAACTCACTAAATGCAGAGACGATCTAAAGTCCATTCTAAACCTTAGCTATCTTAGATTTAAAAATCAACTAAAAAAGACCCTATACAACCACTCGGATAAATGCAGCCGCCCATTGTCACGCCTCCTTCATCCCCGGATACAGACCCAATACATCACCCGAATACGGCACCCAAACGGGACAGAAGAACACAATCCTGTAGAAATCCTAGACATAATGAAAGCATTTTACTCCAACTTATACAATATCAAAGGAAAATTCTCGGACCTGGATCCCCAGGAATTTCAAAGACGAGTAGAAGATTATATAGCAGACACAGCCCTCCCGGTATTGGGGGAGGATGTGTCAGCACAACTTGAGGAAAATTTTACTGTGGCGGAGGTAGAGGAAGCCATTAGTAATACTCCCAGCGGGAAGAGCCCGGGCCCGGATGGGTACTCCCCATTATTTTTTAAGACTTTTAGAGACAAACTGACGCCCTTTATGACAAAGGTATTTAACTCAGTCACATATACCCACGGGTTTGTCCCACAATCATTAGAGGCCCACATAGTTGTAATACCCAAACCAGAGAAAGACCCCACGATAGTATCAAACTACCGTCCCATCTCGTTGATTAACGTAGACATCAAAATTTTTGGAAAACTACTAGCCAACAGACTGACACCATTACTTCCGAACATAATACACTCGGACCAGGTGGGATTTGTACAGGGACGGGAGGCAAGGGACAACGTGTGCAAGACCATATTGCTAATCGCTGGGGAGGGGGCGTGTCCGGGGGGGTTGGGCCTGTTATCAATAGATGCCGAGAAGGCTTTTGACCGCGTACACTGGGATTTTATGGAGGCGGCCCTAAAACAGGTCGGCCTGAGGGGAGATTTTTTAGCCAAAATAATGGCCCTTTACATCGGCCCTACAGCACGGATTAAAGCAAATGGATCCCTCTCAGCCCCATTCCAGATCCACAATGGGACTAGACAGGGATGTCCACTCTCCCCACTGATTTACGCCATTGTTATGGAACATTTGGCGGTGGCTATCAGAAGGAACCCCAGTGTGCGAGGTCTGTGTGTGGGTGGGAGACAATACAAAACGGCCCTCTACGCAGATGACCTACTGTTATATATCTCAGAACCCCATATCACCTTCCCCTCACTTATGACGGAATTTGAACGTTACGAGGATCTTAGCAATTTTAAGGTTAACTATAAAAAAACAGAAGCCCTAAATATCTCTCTGCCGCGGCCAAAGTCCAAAGATCCCAGAACAACTTCCCTTTCAAATGGCAGGCACACTCACTAAAGTACCTGGGAATCCAGATACCAACATTAGTAAACTATATTCACTTAACTACCAAACCCTATTAGATAAGACCCTCAGGGATCTTAACACATATAACAAAAAACCTCTATCTTGGTTTGGAAGGATTAACACCTTTAAGATGGACATTCTTCCAAGATTCTTATGTGTTTCAGGCTGTCCCTATAAACCCTCCAATAAGCTTTTTCAAAACCATGAAATCCGCTCTTATAAAATTTATATGGAAACAAGCAAAACCCAGAATAAAATACTCAACCCTCACCAGACACAAGCAGGAGGGGGGGCGGGATTACCAAATCTACGACTATATCACCAAGCATCGGTGTTGGTCAGACTATTTGACTGGCACTTCCAGACAGATACAAAACAGTGGGTGGAGTTGGAGCAAAACTGCACACAGACACCTCTGAAGAACCTTCCATGGGTGGGACAATGAGATAAGATACACATTGCTCCTGATAGGGTATTGGTAAGGACAACACTGACGCTGTGGGACAAGCTGAGAGCAAACAGCGGACTGACTACGCCCCTTAGCCCAATGACTCCCATATTTAACAATCCGGAGTTCCCTCCAGCGATGGGGAGGGAGAGGTTCCTTCGCTGGCACCAAAACTCTGATCTCCGAGTGGCTCACTTTTTACAGGATGCCCACATCCCCACGCGGGAGCAGCTGGAGGCAAGGGATCCCCCCATGAAACTATCTTGGTTACAGTATGGACAGTTGCGGTCCTTCTTGGGGAGATGGAGGTTGGCGAGTCAGCGCTCCCGCTCGGTGCTGCCTACTCCCTTTGAGGGTTTGTTCCAAGGGAATTCACCTCCCCCACACCTGATTTCAATGATTTATAAGCATCTTAATGGACAATCTAATCACCTGGGCCCGGACTATATCCAGGCTTGGGAAAAAGAATTGGGAACCACGTTCTCAAAGGGGGATATACAAAAATCTTTCCTTTTTACACATAAAATGTCGGTGGCAGGGTTTGCTCAGGAAAAGAATTACAAGATACTGGCTCGGTGGTACCTCTACCCTACCAAAATTCATAAACTATTCCCTACGGCACCAGACAGGTGCTGGCGATGTGAAACTGCAAAGGGGACAATGACCCACATATGGTGGGAATGTGACAAAATTAGACCCTTCTGAGACGTGGTATTCGGAGCTTACACAAGGATCACAGGAACTCAGGTCAGACCTACCCCCAGGTGGCGATCCTCTCCATGTTGCCAGGCTCCATAGGGGCACAAAAGAGAGACCTCCTCAGGTTTTGCCTGATTGCTAGCTAGTAATTCCCAGATACTGGCGGAGGACGGAGACGCCACCTGCGGGGGATTGGTTTACGGAATTCTCATACACAGCTCTAATGGAAGAAGTTTCTGCATTAGCCAATGACACTACAGATACCTACATCCGCACATGGCAACCTTGGATTATATTTAAAGAAACCCAGGAATTCTCGAGGTTATTGACTCAGTAAAGGGGAGGTCAAAGGCGCAGAGGCGTCACCTCCACTCCTGACTCCACTACCGCTGCCCTCGCCCTGTCCTACCCCCCTCAGTTATCCCCTTATACCACAGTCCCCCCCTCCTTCCTTCCCCGCCCCCTTTTTTTTTTTCCCCCTCTCTTCCCCACTAGATCTCTCCTCTGTTTCCTCTCTCGCCCCTCCCTTTTCTCTCTCTGTTCTTCCCCCTCTCACAGTGGGGCACATTATTCCCATACTGCTCGCTTCATTCACACTTTCTGTAATTCAACCCCCTCTGGGACTTCATTATTTGGCCCCTTGGGCGCAAAATATACCCGACACTCCTATAAATGACACTTTTAGGTCCATATTCTTGATCCCAATTAGGGGATAGACTTATAGATAACGAGGGGGCTATGCCCAAGATCCTCCCCAGACCGAAAAACAGGAAAACAGCACAGTTAGGATCATTTGTTTTATGTAAGTCAATTCATCTGAGACACATCAGGAAGGAAAGAGACTCGGGAATAGAAGGACTTTGGAATTGGCCATATAGAATAAAATGTTACTGCAGAGTATATGATAAGACTTTTGATTTGTATTTTAGTCATGACATGTAAGGAAGTATATACAGTCAGGGCCAGAAATATTTGGACAGTGACACAAGTTTTGTTATTTTAGCTGTTTACAAAAACATGTTCAGAAATACAATTATATATATATTATGGGCTGAAAGTGCACACTCCCAGCTGCAATATGAGAGTTTTCACATCCAAATCGGAGAAAGGGTTTAGGAATCATAGCTCTGTAATGCATAGCCTCCTCTTTTTCAAGGGACCAAAAGTAATTGGACAATGGACTCTAAGGGCTGCAATTAACTCTGAAGGCGTCTCCCTCGTTAACCTGTAATCAATGAAGTAGTTAAAAGGTCTGGGGTTGATTACAGGTGTGTGGTTTTGCATTTGGAAGCTGTTGCTGTGACCAGACAACATGCGGTCTAAGGAACTCTCAATTGAGGTGAAGCAGAACATCCTGAGGCTGAAAAAAAAGAAAAAATCCATCAGAGAGATAGCAGACATGCTTGGAGTAGCAAAATCAACAGTCGGGTCCATTCTGAGAAAAAAGGAATTGACTGGTGAGCTTGGGAACTCAAAAAGGCCTGGGCGTCCACGGATGACAACAGTGGTGGATGATCGCCGCATACTTTCTTTGGTGAAGAAGAACCCGTTCACAACATCAACTGAAGTCCAGAACACTCTCAGTGAAGTAGGTGTATCTGTCTCTAAGTCAACAGTAAAGAGAAGACTCCATGAAAGTAAATACAAAGGGTTCACATCTAGATGCAAACCATTCATCAATTCCAAAAATAGACAGGCCAGAGTTAAATTTGCTGAAAAACACCTCATGAAGCCAGCTCAGTTCTGGAAAAGTATTCTATGGACAGATGAGACAAAGATCAACCTGTACCAGAATGATGGGAAGAAAAAAGTTTGGAGAAGAAAGGGAACGGCACATGATCCAAGGCACACCACATCCTCTGTAAAACATGGTGGAGGCAACGTGATGGCATGGGCATGCATGGCTTTCAATGGCACTGGGTCACTTGTGTTTATTGATGACATAACAGCAGACAAGAGTAGCCGGATGAATTCTGGAGTGTACCGGGATATACTTTCAGCCCAGATTCAGCCAAATGCCGCAAAGTTGATCGGACGGCGCTTCATAGTACAGATGGACAATGACCCCAAGCATACAGCCAAAGCTACCCAGGAGTTCATGAGTGCAAAAAAGTGGAACATTCTGCAATGGCCAAGTCAATCACCAGATCTTAACCCAATTGAGCATGCATTTCACTTGCTCAAATCCAGACTTAAGACGGAAAGACCCACAAACAAGCAAGACCTGAAGGCTGCAGCTGTAAAGGCCTGGCAAAGCATTAAGAAGGAGGAAACCCAGCGTTTGGTGATGTTCATGGGTTCCAGACTTAAGGCAGTGATTGCCTCCAAAGGATTCGCAACAAAATATTGAAAATAAAAATATTTTGTTTGGGTTTGGTTTATTTGTCCAATTACTTTTGACCTCCTAAAATGTGGAGTGTTTGTAAAGAAATGTGTACAATTCCTACAATTTCTATCAGATATTTTTGTTCAAACCTTCAAATTAAACGTTACAATCTGCACTTGAATTCTGTTGTAGAGGTTTCATTTCAAATCCAATGTGGTGGCATGCAGAGCCCAACTCGCGAAAATTGTGTCACTGTCCAAATATTTCTGGACCTAACTGTATGATCGTTGGACCCGGAGAGGGACCTCACTTGTACTTTTCACTCTACTCTTTCCTATTAGCCACTAAGGCTCTCTCACTTACTCTCAAAATGCTGTTTGTTTATTTTTTGAAAAATTCAATAAAAACAGATTAATCATATATGGTACCAATAAAAATGTCACTTTGTCCTGCAAAGAATGCGCCCCCCCCAAATTATTTTTTTTCCTCTGTGCGGCCCATACACCCAGCCGAGTTTGAGACTCCTGCAGTAGAGTATAAAATCCAACATTTTTTTTTGTAATTTATATTGATGGAAGTTTCTGCTGGACGAATCTTCAGGGCAGAAGTGCTGCCAGCTTATTGTGGTGCAAGAGACCTACCAGGTGGCCTTAGCTGGAATGAGAATTGTAAACTATCTTACCCATAGAAGCTGCAGAACATTACACATTTCTTTCTTTTTTTTTTTTTACTTTATTTATTGAAATTTTTTTCTATATAAACAAAGTTTACGAATCAAGTAGCTTCAGCAAGAACAGACAAAACATCGGGGAGGGAGAGAAATAAGGAGAGGTAGGACGGAAGGAAGGGGGTGTTTAACAAACACAAGTTATGCGGGAGATATTCGAGTAGGGCGCCAAAGTATGCGTATCACTCAGTTCCAGCATCCAGTTGTCAGTCACCAACATAAAGGTCCCAAGCTAACCATATATGCTGTAATTTGTCCAGATGTTAATGCAAGCTATAAGATACTCCATTCGCCTTGTTTCCCGGATCCTTAACTCCAGTTCCTGGAGAGAGGGAGGAAGAGTCTTTTTCCAGTGTGAGGCTATTAAGTATTTTGCCAAAGTCCATATATGTAGAAGCAGCCTGGCTTAATCTTTTGCAACGCCTGGTGGGGGCGACACTAAAGAGATAGTTAAACGGATCCAGAGCAACCCTATACCCCAGAACTCTGTGGGTCAGCTCTCTCACATCTATCCAGAAAGGGGAAAGAAACTTTATCCCAAAAGATATGGGGGAGGGTCCCTCTCTCCTTCGTACACCTGCAGCACTAGTCTGATGAATTAGGAAAGAGCCTACCAAGGACTTTTGGGGTATGGTACTAGTGCATCAGGATTGTATATTCTCTTTTTGCGTGGTACAGAGAGACGCTGCCCTATCCAAGATAGTCTGCCATACAGGCTTCGGTATATCTCTACACAAGTACGTCTCCCATTTTGTCATGTAAGAGTGCTGTACCTCGACGTGGGAGGTAAGTATGTTGTATATATGTGAGATCAGTCCCTTCGTCAAAGCGCCCTGCCTGCAGAGGTCCTCAAACGGGGTAAGCTTAGAGAATTAAATGGATTTCACCGAAGATATGGCTAGGTGACATATCTACACATATGTGTAATAAGCTTCTGCTGGAATTCTAAACCTCTCCCTTAAAGTAGAGAAGGGTAAAATTGCGTTCGTGAAAGGGTCGATTATGTCTTCAAAACAGAAAAGGTGTGCTCTGATCCATGGGTAAGTTATTTGGCTGGTGAAACTACCTTGCAAGGCTGGGGTATATAAGAATGGTGCCAGTGAGGGTTTGACCGAAGTGAGCGGGAACATTTTTATGGCCATCTTCCAAATAGGTCTGGTCAACATCATAGGTCCTAAAAGGGCTCTGTCTCGAGGGTCTGCAAAAATCGTTCACAGTAGGGGCCAGCCAAACACGCCCCACTTCCATCCATTTACTTATTGTGTTTAAACTGGTCCAGGCGGGAATACGCCTTAAGGGGGCTTTACACGCTACGACATCGCTAATGCGAACTCGTTGGGGTCACGGAATTGGTGACGCACATCCGGCCGCATTAGCGATGCCGTTGCGTGTGACACCTATGAGCGATTTTGCATCGTTGCAAAAACGTGCAAAATCACTTATCGTGACATGGGGGTCCATTCTCAAAAATCGTTACTGCAGCAGTAACGAGGTTGTTCCTCGTTCCTGTGGCAGCACACATCGCTCCGTGTGACGCCGCAGGAACGAGGAAGCTCTCCTTACCTGCCTCCCGGCCGCTATGCTTCCGCATAAGGAAGGAGGTGGGCGGGATGTTCGTCCCGCTCATCTCCGCCCCTCCGCTTCTATTGGGCGGCGGTTCAGTGACGCAGCTGTGACGTCGCTGTGACGCTGAACGAACCGCCCCCTTAGGAGGCGGTTCGCCGGTCACAGCGACGTCGCCGGGCAGGTAAGTATGTGTGACATGTCTGGGCGATGTTGTGCGGCACGGGCAGTGATTTGCCCGTGTCGCACAACAGATGGGGGCGGGTACCCACACTAGCGATATCGGTACCGATATCGCAGCGTGTAAAGTAGCCTTTAGATGTGGGGCTACGTAGTGTTTCCACATGTCCAGGAAAGCCAGGCCACCCATTCTCTAAAGGCCGCTTTACACGCAACGACATTGCTAACGAGATGTCGTTGGGGTCACGGAAAATTCGTGACGTACATCCGGGTTCGTTAACGATGTCGTTGCGTGTGAAACGCATGAACGACCGTTAACGATCAAAAATACTCACCATATCGTTGATCGTTGACGCGTCGATCCATTCCTGATTATCGTTGCTGTTGCAGGACGCAGGTTGTTCGTCGTTCCTGCGGCAGCACACATCGCTACGTGTGACACCGCAGGAACGAGGAACATCACCTTACCTCCGGCCGCCCAAAATGAGGAAGGAAGGCGGTGGGCGAGATGTTCATACCGCTCATCTCCGCCCCTCCGCTTCTATTGGGTGGCCGCTTAGTGACGCCGCACGAACCGCCCCCTTAGAAAGGAGGCAGTTTGCTGGCCACAGCGACGTCACTAGGCACGTAAGTAGTGTGACGGGTGTAAGCGATGTTGTGCGCTACGGGCAGCAATTTGCCCGGGACGCACAAGAGACGGGGGCGGGTACGCTCGCTAGCGATATCGCTGTGTGTAAAGTGCCCTTTAGGAGCTAATAGAACTGAATGAGCAATTTGATGATGCTTGTGAGCGAGACAAAATTTTTCAGCCTCGTCTGGAACTGCTAAATCACCAGCCTTGGAATTGCTATGGGGAGCATCTACAATAAGTATAGGAACTTTGGGAGAATCGTCACCTTAATAGAGGCCATTCTTCCAAATAAACAGTTTCGCTTTATCCCACTTGGACAGTGTCGACTTGATTTCCTCAAAGGACGGGAAATTGTGTGCATAGAGGGAATCGTATTTGTGCGTTAAGTATACCCCTAGGTGTTTTCAGTTGTCTTTTTTCCAAGCATATATAAATGTGGACTGTAATGCAGAGAGCACTGGTGACTTCAAGTTTAGTGGCAAGGTTTCTATTTTTGAGGCATTAATTTTATATCCCAATAGGCTTCCATATTCAGTCAGGATAGAATGTACGTTGGGCAGGGACACCAGGGGATTACATATTGTTGGTAAGACGTCATCTGCGAAAAGTGATAATTTATATTTGTGGCCCCGAACCTGAAACCCTTGTACATCTGGGCTTTCACGAATATGCACTGCCAAAGGCTCTATGCAGAACATTACACATTTCTAAAGACTTGAAGTGTTTGGTCAGTTCAAATTAATCTGTTTGCCTTGTTTAAGCCTTTATATACTTTTGTACCTTCATTGCATCTAGCAATATTTCATTACACAAATCCTTGACCTTTTGCACAGGGAGAAATTACTTTTTAACTTCTGAAAATTTGTAGAAAAGAAGAATGAAGCACTGATCTCTGCTTTCATGGAGCTCTAAGTCCAAGGTTTATCTCCTGTAATTTATACAGCATTTTCATGCCTGTGACATTCTTGTGGGGATACAGAAAGCCCCATGCTGCTAATGGACTGAAAGTAAATGAAATTAAATAAGCGCAGCAAAGCTCATCAGCAGTGTCTCCCCCCTGGGTAATTCAATTCCTGAGTGCGCTGTGATGGGCGCGTGCTGCACACTCTCTGAAATCCTGCTGCGGGCGGGAGACTTAACATCTAAATAAAACTTTTTACTGCAGCATTTGTTATTCTCATGCCAGCAGGGTCCTGGATGCCGGTTTGGGGACAGTAATGTAATATTCATATTTCCTCCCATGTTGTGCGTGCCATATACCAGCCTACTAAATATTCCATAAATATGCACTGCAGTTTAAATAAGCTGTTGTGAATTTTAATTTCCATGCAAATTTTTTTTCTTTGTTATTAACTGCTTGGCTGCCCATCTGTATCACTTGTCTGTCCTGAGAGGTGCAGCAGTCATAAATCTAGTGACCATCCCCGCTCTGCGTCTCCACCTGACTGTTCACAGATCATCCCTAGAAAAGCATTGTAGGTATTTAACCAGACAGATCTCTGTTGCTGAATTATAAAATCCGTTATCCACTGCAGACATTTATTGGTAATGACCTAATTTATAGTGTAGTGTTTAATAAGTACATTAGTTAAAAGATCAGAGAACTTGAGATGGAAATGAATTGTTGGAAGATGATGACAGCATTTTCACATATAGATTCCCCGATGGTTTATTGTGTTTACATTCTGGTATATAAAAGCCTAGGGGGATGCTCTTCGTTTACAGAAATGTTATTTTCATATGCAATCCACTGAGACATAACTACATGTGAAAGTTACTCCATACACTAATTTTCAAAAACCTTATGTAATACTAAATATATACTACATATACATGTTAAAGTCTGCTTCACCATTTTCAAGGTGAGATGACACCACAATTATGGCATAGTTTACAGTGATTTCGACTTTTCCTCCCCATTAGGAATAGGTAGAGTAGCTCTGGAGCTCAAATTGCTTCTATCAAATAAACTTCTGGGCAAACTAAGAGAAGAGAGACATTTATTAGTAGGTTTATGGGGAATTTAATAATGCATTTCATGTACTGCATTGCAGTTTCCTGCATGCTATTTATCATTTTATGAAATTTGTTTTAGAATCTCGAGATACAGAAGAGCCTGAAAAGCTTTTGAAACAAGGTTACTTGGAGAAGAGGAACAGAGGTAAGCTGTCATGAGCTTCTTCTTACCAAAGTCTGTGACGGGTTATAAGGAGGTTATCTTTGTTAAACTGTCTCTATAAAACCTCTTCTCAGAAACAAATCAATATTACATGAAGAGATGAGCTAACCCGAGGTTCACAAAACAGACTTTACAACAAAAAGCAAAACAAAAAACAGAGTTTGAGTTCAGAGAACGGGTGCTTTACATATGCAAACCATTTGCCCCAACATCACTGTGCTCGGGTATGCTTAATGCTCAGCCCAGTGCGAGCCCTTTACAGTGTTCGAACGGCTCACATTGGGGGTAACCACAGCATAATCAGATGTATTGTGCACCCAGAAAAAGAACATAAAACCCCATCACCAGAAATGATCTATTTATGGCTGGCTGCATGGGCGCGGAGACCTAAATTGCCCAATTAGTGACTTCCATTGGGGTTGAGATCAAGTCCAGGAACCAAACCAAACTTTATGACATAATGGGTCTTTTGTATGAATATTAGTGCATTTGGGGATATACCTATAGCAGCCAATCAGGTCACAATGCAAACAACAATCTGCTCCATTTAGGTTTGTATAAGTTGTGATTAAATGAGGTACATTACACTTTTGCTCCCTACCAACCCAAATATAAACTCTTGTCTAACCCTTCCGCATTCTTTTTATCTAGATCATGGCTTCTTTGGGTCAGAATGGCAAAAAAGATGGTGTGTTCTCACTAACATAAGTTTTTGCTACTACTCTAGTGAGAAAGGTACGTGGGCAAGTGATTTTTTTAAAACTTTAATGTGTATATACACTCTTCAAAATTGAAATTGCAACACACAGAAAAGTCGTGGAATTAAAGGGAATCTATCACCAAGGTTTTTGCAATGTAAGCTGAGGACAGCATGCTCAAGAGTTAAAACAAGAAAATGTAAAGCTGGGTTCACACATAGCGACAGCGACAACGACATTGCTGTTACGTCACCATTTTCTGTGACGTAACAGCGACCTTGTAAGTCGCTGTTATTATCGCTGCTTAGCTGTCAAACACAGCGACGCAGCAGTGATTATAACGTCGCTACATGTGCAGAGAGCAGGGAGACGCGCACACTGCTTAGCGCTGGCTCCTTGCTCTCCTAGCTACAGTACACATCGGGTTAATTAACCCGATGTGTACTGCAGCTACATATCACAGTGCAGAGAGCAGGGAGCCGCGCACACTGCTTAGCGCTGGCTCCTTACTCTCCTAGCTACAGTACACATCGGGTTAATTAACCCGATGTGTACTGCAGCTACATGTCACAGTGCAGAGAGCAGGGAGCCGCGCACACTGCTTAGCGCTGGCTCCTTGCTCTCCTAGCTACAGTACACATAGGGTTAATTACCCGATGCGTACTGCAGCTACATGTGCACAGAGCAGGAGCCGGCACTAGCAGCAAGAGCGGCGGAGGCTGGTAACGAAGGTAAATATCGGGTAACCAGGGAAAGGTCTTCCCTTGGTTACCCGATGTTTACAGTGGTTACAGCTTTCCGCAGCTGCCAGACGCCGGCTCCTGCTCGCTTCATTTCGTCGCTCTCTCGCTGTCACACACAGCGATGTGTGCTTCACAGCGGGAGAGCGACGACGAAAAAATGAAGCAGGACATTCAGCAACGAGCAACGACCTCACAGCAGGGGCCAGCTCGTTGCTAGATGTCACACACAGCGACAGCGATGGGACGTCGCTGCAACATCACAGAAAATGGTGACGTAGCAGCGACGTCGTTGTCGTCGTCGCTGTGTGTGACACCACCTTAACTGCTTCTCTTATCTGTGTACAGTGATTATCTACCTAATCTAAAGGGTTTATTACACTGTGATAAACACTAGAGGGCTGTGAAGGCTCATGCCATGTTTTCCTTCACACCCCCTGCTGTGATTGACACCTCACAGTCAATGCATAATCACAATAGTGAGCCTGGTGTGGGCAGGACAGCTCTCAGCTCTGCTAAACTGAATTCTTTGATATGGTCAGAAGGGCTGCACCTAGTAATTTAAGTTAAACATGGTTAGTTTCAGAATCTCTTTGCATACAACATGCTGCTCTCAGATGAAGTAGCAAAAATCTGCTGACAGATTCCCTTCAAGTACGAAGGTGCCGCAGGCTATGGCAGCAGGTTTAGGCCACACAGAATATCTATAGTAACACAAGTAACATGCGACCTGGCTTTGCCATGTTGAATGACTCTGGGGACACTTTGGAGGAATGGCAGTGTTACTGCTTCCATGACCAAATCAATGTATTGCCAAGCGGTTATTGTAGCTGGAATGAAGACTAGAGGGGTCTGACTACCATACAATATGCCACTCAACATCATAATCCTTGGAGTAAGACTGGTGTGGCATTCCCTCATGAAGGCCTCTTCGTGGCCTTACCTACATTGTCTCCATATGGAGACCAGAGTCTGAAATGGAGTCCTGTCCTCTTCATTGATGAGTCCCACTATTGTCTTGGACACAATGATAGGTATAGATTGGTCTGAAGACCACATGGACAACGTCATGAAGAGGGAGCATCACATTGTTCCTACCCTCAGGATTAGTTATAGGAGCCGGACCCCTCTAGTCGTCATTCCTAGTACAGCTGCGGATCTTGAAGATTTGTGTGGCCGAAGTGCACTCAGTGTGGCAGTAGGTTCCTCAAACAACCATTAATACCTTCATTAATTGTAGGCAAGTCATGTAAGTGCGGATGTTTCAGCATGTGGTGCTCGTTCTCAATACTGATTAAATTGAGATGTTTTGAAAATATTTCCAGATTGTCATTATTTATATATCACTAACATGTTTTGTGATTTCTTTATTTACATGACTTTTCCACTTTGGTGTTGCAATTTCAATGTTGAGGGGTGTATGTGGTCATTGTAAACTGCTGAATTGATATATTATTGCTGCCACTGCAGAGAACCAGTAGCTGCATATCCTACATATAAAATAGGCATTGACAGGTCTGTAGATGTAGAGATATCCTAACACAGCAGTGTATTAGAATTTAGCGAAAATGAAACCGAATCTTGAATTTACTGTACATCTATGAGTAATGTGTATGTGAGCATGTGGGATGTATCTGTGTGTATATACACATATATACTTATATGTTTATACGATTTTTCATTATATTATATATGGGTATCACAGAATGCATTGACATTAGGGATGCTGTTTCTATATTTTCTGTATTTGGTTTTTAATGCTGGACTAGAAAACTGCAAGTAATAAAGCATGATATCTGTATTACAGGCTGCTGCATTATACAATTGCCATGGGTGTTTATAATGGGGACTTGGTAAACATGGAATCTGTATAAAAATAATGTATATAAATGGTTTATAATATATAAATACTAAAATTTATATAAAAAGTCTGAATCCTAGTTTTTTTATTTTTACTTTTCTACATATCTTTATAATGGGACACATATAATAATAATTTTCTTTCATTTAATACGTTAAAAAAAGTGAAAATTAAACAACTTCAAATTGCTCTCTAATTGTACAGTAATAAATCATATATATATATATTTTTTTAAAGCTTTTTTTTATTTGCCATGTCTTATTCTCCTGTATGTATCCATCATTCAGGAAGGAAGGGTTTATACATCTGGATGTAGCTATCCTGCTGTTATCCACAATTAACTGTATGGCCTCATGAACTAGTGTGAAGGGAGGAGGTTCATAACATGGAGGAAATCAGCTACGTGACATCTAAATAATGCATTGCATTTTTTACTAGTTATGTAATATGTGAATTATTTCTTTCTGCTTGATGAACAAATAAGGCAGCTCTTAAACTTGTCCTCCTTTGTAGCTTTGGAATAATACTAATGCCCACCTCATAAATGTGAATCTCGTAGTTAGCAGCCTCTTCTGATTAGCGCAATAGCAGCTTTAATTGTAGCATTGTGTTGGTGTTTGATCGCCTAAATATACAAAACGTTTTGCCCTTATTTGGATCAAACTGCTATTCTGTGCTGAATAAAAAATTGTGTGTTGAGCTAAACTTAACCTATGTCCTATGTATCTTTTGTCTATGTAATGCACCATGAGCTTTTATTAACCCTTGTCTGGTACCATGGGGTCAATGTGACCCTAAGCAGACCGGTACATCTAGGCATTTATTTTCACGGTACCAGACAAGGGTTAAAGAATTTTATGGAGGCCTTTGAGTATGGCATATGTATACATACAGTACCAATGTCACTTTGTGTCATTTCTGGGTTGGCTATCATATTGATTTGTGGTTCCCCTAATGAAGACTACATTTCCCATGATGCCTCTGATTTTGCAGACTGGGTAGAGTCTCCTCTCATCGCTAGAATTGAGCGAGTACCTAACTATTCATACTCGCTATACACACACATAACAAGTACTGTCTACTACTCGCATATTTGTTCTGAATAGCGTGTGCAATGCAAGTCAATGGGGAATATTCACAATGTATCAAGTAACCAGAATTCGGCACTGCTCGCATGAATAGCGTGAAATTCGGATTAATTGTTACTTTGTGAGTTTTTCCCCATTGACATGCATTGCACATGCTATTCGGAATGAATATGCGAGTATTAGACAGTATTCGTTATGAGTATAGCGAGTACGAATAGTTAGGTACCCGCTCAACTCTACTCATCGCACATTCTCTGCTAAGCGCAGCAGTGATAGGTCAGATACATAATATTAATGCCCCCTGATTAATGATGTAGAGTCTGGATATCCTATGTAATGCAGCTTCACTTGTCCCCTCCCCCACCTTATTTATAGACAGAAGTGCGGGTTTGTTTGTGAGGAAACCTAACCAACTCCTATAAGGGATCTTTAACTCCATCTTTGTATGGCCTCGCTCACTAAATCATTATTCTCTTGTAAGGCAGGTGTGTGAATGCATAAAATGGGTGGGCCTGGATGCTGAGGGTGTTACAGGATTTGATAGGGAATGAATAAATGGATAAAGTGTCTGAATGCAACTGAACTGGGCTGAACAGATCACACAACTGGAATATTGCTGGAGAGTAAGCATTACAAGTGAAAATACATGTATTCAATAAAGAATTATTGGAACAGCGCCCAACACAACAGAGAAGAGAATATTCTCCTTCACATCCATAGAGAATTCCCCTCTTATTCCTTGTGGCACTCACAATGGCTCACTGCAGACAATGCTGCCCAGAGCTTTGCCATCCACCAGCAGGCCACTGCTAGTGGCTCAGACCTTGTAGTATGAAAAGCAATTCCAACTGTTATTGCTTTTGTGGGATAAAACATATATCAGAGTCCTGTCCTTTACAAAGTAATTGTTTGCAGACTTTATTGCAGGGAAAGTTCCCAAGGGTGGCTTCCTGATAAAAGACTGTGGTGCCCAGCTGGTTTCAAATATCCGCAAAGACTCTCGACGAGATTCCTGCTTTGAGCTTATCTCTCCTGGTAATCGCAGTTATGAGGTAATGTCCAGTGTTATAGAACGTCAATTAAAAAGAGGGCTACACAAACCTGCTTAACAATTTTGTAATTCATCTATTAACAGTTCACTGCAGCCAGTCCAGGAGAAGCCAAGGACTGGGTGGAACAAATACAATTTTTGGTAAAAGGTGAGTATAATACATTACACTTTGACCTTAAGAGGACAAGACGTTCTGTTACTTTTCTTGGCATTGTTTTTTTTAATATTTGGCAATGTTGAGGGGTTTTTTTTCATTTCATCTTTGGATGGCTAAAGGGGAATTCCACTCTGATAACTATTACATTGTATTCGGCCCCCAACAATTGCCAAACGCACTTTGTGTATTCAGTGGCAGGCTCAGAGAGCACACACATGACAAATTCCTCCATTTAACTCGAGGGACACAAACCCCCCCCCCCCATTTTGGTGATCATTGGTGGTCAGCAATGGGATCCACAATAATCCAAAAATTATCCTTACTGTTTTAAGAACAGAATTGAAACACACATGATGCACAAGGCTTCTGTCCTGTTTCCCAAGTACATCTTTCCACTTTGAATTAGGTTGTGACATGCTAGTCGTCATCTGAATGTTGATGGCAGCAGTAAAAGAGTGTGATGTTTTTTTCTTGTTGTGAATATTGACCAGAATTAGAAAAATCCTTATTTTTAAGGCAGTCATATTTTGTAAAGCTGTTGTCCAGTGCTGTAAATGACAGCAGGTACAAGGAAGAAGAGAGTAGGTACAGGAGCCACCGTGGGTTCACATATAATAGTTGAGCACAACAGTTTATACTCCAGATTTGAGGAACAATCATATAAATAATTTTTGGATCAGTTCTGGCATTAATCCTTCTGACATTTTGCTATCATGCTGGAGAAAAAAACAAACAAACAAAAAACAGATGGCTGTTCTATAAGAATGAGGCCGTATACAGCAGTGTGATCTGAACATACTCTACTCTCTCCTCTGACGACCACACGGAGGGGGAGAAGATTGCAGGGCACAGGTTCCTGTCTGAAATGGGGATCTCTGGGAACAATAGGCTTTGTACCCCTTTTATCTTACAAATGCAGAAGTCATTATTAATAATAATAAGTCGTATTAGAGGTAAGGGCAGAGTTCTCCTACAAGGTTTCCCTCGGGTTCGCTGGACTCTAGTCAGAACAACACAGCATCAAGACGATCTGTGACCAATTGCTCAGTGATGCCTGGCGAAACAGTCCACATATCCCCAGCAGGATAATGGCGATAGAGGAGAATAATGTATTGCTTCACCTGCACTTATAAGCTTTTTTACTTTAGGGAAGAATGTTCAGGACTTATTCTTGGTAAGGATGGCAACAAATCGGTTAGGTGAAGGCAGACATTTTAGTAGGGATGTGTCATATTAGTTGCCATATGGATGCAATTGTTTGTGAACCCGTCTTGTTTTCTTGCAGATATTATCTCATCCTCTATACCATGTGAAGATGATGATGAGTCTTACGATGATGTGGACAGCCTTAGCTCCTCTCATATGATACACCCTCCACCTCTGAATAGAGCAAGCAGTCCTATTGAGTATGATGATATCTACGAGGTAGTTCCAGGTAAGAGGTTAATTATTTGAAGCCAGGGGCAGCACTCTCTTCCCCACAGGTTGTGTTGTATCCAGCTGCAGAGTATTTGTCTTCACTCATTGTATGCTTCTTTGTTTTATTATGCTAATGAGCATACAGTCTCTGCTGGGGCCATTTCTCGTGTCCCAAGCAGATAAAAAAAACAACATTATTTCCTCAGCAAGTCATCGTCGTTAATGAAGTTTTACAAAAACAGATACAACCAAGGAAAAATAAAATTTCACAGGTGATAAATTTTTCCAATTTCCCTGGCAGAATTGGATCAGATTGTTAAATTAAGAGTGAAGGTGTCTGTTAGACAGCAAGGAGCGGTGATGGGTAATTTTATAGAGTGGAAAATTGAATCAAATTGCTACATTAAAACCCAGCTCCTGTGAGATTTTTCTGTAGTGCCGTCCACTTTGTCACTGTTCAGAGTCCGTGCACAGCTGTGCCGCAGGCTCCTAGTTTCTGCACCGCTGGTCCTTCTGCCACAACTGGCTGGTGTTTTTTCTTTGACTCCCAGTGCCAACTTGGTGCAAGGGAAAGTCATGCAGCTTGCAGAGGGACAAATAAGATGCTCTTCATAAAGAGCAATTTTGGCAGAAATGTCCGCGATCTCCATATGTCCAGCTTTTTTATAGCAGGATCTTCCTTTTGCACACACAGACTGCTAGTATGAAGTGCTAGATACAGCAGCTAGTCACATTTCTGTTTAGAAATCTTTCCACCTGTAATTTAACTAACAAAAATATTTAACTGATAAAAACTGATATACTGTACATTGCAAGAAAATATACATTAAAACCTCATTTCCCAAAAAGTTGAGATGCTGTGTAAAATGTAAACAACACAAGAATACAATGATTTGGAAATATCTTATGGCTATATATTATTCAGAACCGAACATAGAACAGGATAAAAGGTAAAAGTTAGACATTTTTCCATTTTATTTGAAAAAAAATTACACTTTAAGACTTTGATGGCAGCAACACATCTCAAAAACAGTTGGATTGGGCTGTGTCTTCCATTGTGTAGCATCTCCTCTTTATTTTTACAACAGTCTGTAAATGGTTGGGAAGTGAGGAGACTGATTGCTGGAGTTTTGGGACTAGAATGTTGTCACATTCTTGTCTGATGTAGGATTTCAGCTGCTGAATTATGGTCATATTTGCCGGATTTGGTTTCATAATGCACCAAATGTAAAGTATTGGTGAAAGGTCTTGAGTGCAGGTGGCAATTCATTACCATAACTCTTCTTCTGCCGAAGCCATGCTGTTGTGATGGATGCAACACAGGCCGTTCCTGACTTACGAACATTCAGTACAGCCCCTAGTTATAAATGTTAGATGTTCAAAAAATTCTTAATACTGACCACCCTCTGTCTGGTCCTCTTCTCTCCACCGTTGAGCACAGCATCTCCGTCCTCTTCACTATAGGCTGCACGTCACTACCTGTCATAAGGATCGTGGTGTCAACATTATGACCTTATGACACACGAGGACTTCCAGGGCCTCAATGCAGTAGGAACAACTGTCCTATAGTAAAGAGGCCGGATATGCAGTGCTAGATGTCAAAAAGAAGAGGGCTACATGGCGAGATGTGAGGCGGCCAAAGATGTGAGGTGAATATTGGTTAAAAAATATTTTTTTAATAAAAAAAAAAAAAACTTGCTGCCCAGTTGCTTGCCATCTGGTCCTCTTATTTACGTTGTCGCATGCCGCTCCTCTGTCCTTTCCATGTGACGTTGACAAGACGATCTTATGCCTTGCAATAACTTCCCAGGCTTTGGGACAGCTGGAACTACAGGCCTACAGTTAACAGCCTGGACAGTCAGTGCTCTATTGTGGAAGGAATGGGAACAGATGGTGGACTCGAGAGGGGAAAAATTAGATGGATATTAGGTTTGGGTTTTGTTTGTTTTTTTGCCGACTTTTTTCCAACAAGCATGTTATGATCAAATTTACAGAACCTATCTAGTTTGTAACCCAGAGACTGACTGTATGTGGTTTACCATTGTCTTGCTGAACTATGCAAGGCCTTCCCTGAAATAGACATTGCCTGGATAAGAGCATATGTTGTTCTAAGACCTCTATATAATGCTCAACATTGACAGAGTCTTTCAAGATGTCTAAGCTGCCCATGCCATAGGCACTAATGCAACCCCATACCATCAGAGATGCAGGCTTTTTAACAATGCAATGATGATAAGCTGTATGTTACCACTCCTCTTGAGTCCTCAGGACATGCCGTTGCTGGTTTCCATAAAGAATTTCAAATTCTGATTCATCTGACAGAAAGGTTGTATATTTTGTCTCATTTTAAAATATTTTTGGCTCAGAGAAGATAGCATTGTTTCTGGATTGTGTTAATATACGGCTTCTTCTTTGCCCGATGTAGCTTTAACTTGCATTTGAGGATTGCATATTGAACTGTGTTCACAGACAAGGATTTCTGGAAGTATTGCTGAGCCCATGCTATGCACAAGTATCCGTCTCTTCAATTGTGCACATGGATTTCTGCAAAATCTCTTAGGCTATGTGCGCATTTTCCGTCGTCCTACACGCAGTTGTAAACGCACGTTTTAGCCTTAATTGATTTAGCCAAAGTTGCCTTTTTCTGAAATTTAGCGCAGAAAACGCATGCGTATTTACCGTGTTTTAGATGCGTTTTCAGCGCTTTTTGCATGCTTTTTCACCTGTGTTTTGACAGATGCGTTTTGAACATCAAGACACTACTAAATAAAGTTTAAACAGTCAAACAGAATGAAAATGTAGAAAAAAAGGGACAAATCTATATTAATGGGAAAAATAATGGAAAAAGATATATTTAATAAAATTATAGCGTTAATATACATTTTATCGCTAAAATAGCAATAAATGCATATTATTCTTAAATTTAATTGTCGGATTATGTGTGTGTGTAAAGGGATATATCAAATCATTATTTTGATGTCCAAAAAGCATGCGTTTTGGTAGTCCAAAACGCATGTTTTCTGCAATGAAAATGCAGGCAAAACGCAGGAATTTTGATATTTCTTGCTTTTTGCTACTTCTCATTGACTTCAATGTTAACAAAACGCACCACAAATGGCAAAAACAATTGACAGGGTCCTTTTCTGAACGCATGGTTTTTGCCCAAACTTATGCAAATTTTGAGATGCGTTTTGAAACGCAAAGTGCGGACAAGAAATCATGAATTCTCATTGACTTTAATGGAAAACCTAAACGCATGCATTTGGGCACAAAAACGCTGCAGTTCAAAACTGACCCTAAACGCACCTGAAACGCAGGTGAAAACGGAAAGTGCGAACATAGCCTTAATCATTTGTACTGTAGATTATGGGATATTCAAAGTATTTGCAATTTCACTTTGAAGAACATTTTTTATTTTAAAGGTAACCTGTCTGGTCCCTTATGCCCTTCAACCCAGCAGCATTCACATCTGTATGAGTAAATTGCCTGCCTAACCAGCCCTGCATTATATTATTCACTTAACGCAACATTTAAAAAAAGTATTTATAAGCTCTGCTTTTCCTAAGCTAATTAGGGCCTTGACTAGTCGATGGGGCATTAGTTTCCCCAGACTAGTTGACCATCTTTTCATGTTATCATGCCGCTAAGGGCATGATGACATAATTTCCATGAGGCGGCATCATCGCCATGGCCTGGAAATCTTGTGACAGCTCATTTCGGAAGCTTCACTATACATCTGATGTCAAGTGTATGGGTCTCAGTGTCCGCATGATTGAGAGTCCAAAAGCTGTGCTTCCAATCAAGCGCAGTTCGCCTCCCTGAAACTTTGACGTGTACACCCAGCTTTAGAGGTGCAGTGACGCTGCCAAAATGAGCATGCGTGAGATTTCCAGGAGCTAGTGATAATGCCAGCTTATGGAAACCATGTTATCATACCCTCAGTGGCATGATAACATGGAAAAAAGGGCCAACAAGTCTGCTGAACTAAAGGCCCAGTCACACTAAACAACTTACCAGCGATCCCAACAACGATACAACCTGATAGGGATCGCTGGTAAGTTGCTAGGAGGTCGCTGGTGAGATGTCACACTAAGCGATGCTCCAGTGATCCCACCAGCAACCTGACCTGGCAGGGATCGCTGGAGCGTCGCTACACGTGGAAGCATGCTGCGCTTGGTAACTAAGGTAAATATCGGGTAACCAACCCGATATTTACCTTGGTTACCAGCGCACACCGCTTAGCGCTGGCTCCCTGCACACCTAGCCACAGTACACATCAGGTTAATTACCCGATGTGTACTCTGCTACGTGTGCAGGCAGCAGGGAGCCGGCTTCTGTGAATGCTGGTAACCACGGTAAACAGCGGGTAACCAAGAAGCCCTTCCCTTGGTTACCCGATATTTACCTTTGTTACCAGCGTCCGCCGCTCTCACACTGCCAGTGCCGGCTCCCTGTTCCCTGCACTCCTAGCCACAGTACACATCGGGTTAATTACCTGATGTGTACTCCAGCTACGTGTGCAGAGAGCAGGGAGCCGGCACTGACAGCTGAGAGCGGCGGACGCTGGTAACGAAGGTAAATATCGGGTAACCAAGGAAAGGGCTTCTTGTTTACCCGCTGTTTACCGTGGTTACCAGCGTCCGTAGAAGCCGGCTCCTGCTGCCTGCACATTTAGTTGTTGCTCTATTGCTGTCACACACAGCAATGTGTGCTTCACAGCGGGAGAGCAACAACTAAAAAATGGTCCAGGAAATTCATCAACAACCAGCGACCTCACAGCAGGGGCCAGGTTGTTGCTGGATGTCACACTAAGCAAGATCGCTAGCAAGTTGTGCCTCAGCAGCGATGTTACTTAGGGTACCTTCACACTTTAGCGATGCAGCAGTGATCCGACCAGCGATCTGACCTGGTCAGGATCGCTGCTGCATCGCTACATGGTCGCTGGTGAGATGTCAAACAGGCAGATCTCACCAGCGAACAGTGACCAGCCCAAAGCCAGCAGCGACGTGCAAGCGACGTTGCGCTTGCACGGAGCCGGCGTCTGGAAGCTGCGGACACTGGTAACTAAGGTAAACATCGGGTATGGTTACCCGATGTTTACCTTAGTTACCAGCTCACACCGCTTAACTTAGCGTGTGCAGGGAGCAGGAGCCGGCACTGGCAGCATGAGAGCTGCGGAGGCTGGTAACGAAGGTAAATATCGGGTAACCACCTTGGTTACCCGATGTTTACCTTGGTTACAGCTTACCGCAGGCTGTCAGACGCCGGCTCCTGCTCCCTGCACATTCAGGATTGTTGCTCTCTCGCTGTCACACACAGCGATGTGTGCTTATCAGCGGGAGAGCAACAATAAAAAAACGAACCAGCACTGTGTGTAACGAGCAGCGATCTCACAGCAGGGGCCAGATCGCTGCTCAGTGTCACACGCAGCGAGATCGCTAATGAGGTCACAAAAAACGTGACTCAGCAGCGATCTCAGTAGCGATCTCGCTGTGTGTGAAGTACCCCTTAGTGTGACGGTACCTTAACGCTGTGTGGATTTGTCAAAGCCCTAATTAGCAATGGAAAAGCAGAGCATATAAATACTTTTTGTAAACATCAATTAAGTGAATAACATTCTACAGGGCTGGTTAGGCAAGGAATTTAGTCATACAGATGTGAATGCTGCTGGGTTGGAGGGCATAAGGGACCTGACAGGTTACTTGTTAAATCGTTCCACCATTTTTTAGACGTAGTTGTTCACAGATATACATTTCTGATCTGTGTGCTATATTCTGTTGTGAATAACATATGGATGTGATTTCAAAATCATTGCATTCTTGTTTTCTTTACATTTTAAAAAGTTTCCCAACTTTTTGGGAATTGGGGTTACACACACACACACACACATATATATATATATATTGTTATATATTTTTTCCCCTCACCCATGACAGCACCCTTATATCACGTGGTGCTGTCATGGGTTCTGGAAAAACCGGCTACCGGTAAGTAACCGTTGTGTATCTGTCTCCATCTCTGTCTGTCTGTCTCTCTATCTCTGTGTCTGTCTCTATATGTGTTTCTGTCTGTCTCTCTCTTTCCCTGTCTGTCTCTTTCCCCGTCTGTCTCTTTCCCCGTCTGTCTCTTTCCCCGTCTGTCTCTTTCCCCGTCTGTCTCTTTCCCCGTCTGTCTCTTTCCCCGTCTGTCTCTTTCCCCGTCTGTCTCTTTCCCCGTCTGTCTCTTTGCCCGTCTGTCTCTTTGCCCGTCTGTCTCTTTGCCCGTCTGTCTCTTTCCCCGGCTGTATCTTTCCCCGGCAGTATCTTTTTTCCGGCTGTCTCTTTGCCCGGCTGTCTCTTTGCCCGGCTGTCTCTTTCCCAGACTGTCTCTTTCCCAGACTGTCTCTTTCCCAGACTGTCTCTTTCCCAGACTGTCTCTTTGCCCGACTGTCTCTTTGCCCGACTGTCTCTTTGCCCGACTGTCTCTTTGCCCGACTGTCTCTTTGCCCGACTGTCTCTTTGCCCGACTGTCTCTTTCCAGGGCTGTCTCTTTGATCGTCTGTCTCTTTGCCGGGCTGTCTCTTTGCCGGGCTGTCTCTTTGCCGGGCTGTCTCTTTGCCTGTCCGTCTCTTTCGAGAGCTGTCTCTTTGCCCGTCTGTCTCTTTCTCTCTGTCTCTTTCCCTGTCTGTCTCTTTCCCCGTCTGTCTATTTCCCCGTCTGTCTCTTTCCCCGTCTGTCTCTTTCCCCGTCTGTCTCTTTCCCCGTCTGTCTCTTTCCCCGTCTGTTTCTTTGCCCGTCTGTCTCTTTGCCCGTCTGTCTCTTTCCCCACCTGTCTCTTTGCCCGGCTGTCTCTTTGCCCGGCTGTGTCTTTGCCCGGCTGTGTCTTTGCCCGGCTGTGTCTTTGCCCGGCTGTGTCTTTGCCCGGCTGTCTCTTTGCCCGGCTGTCTCTTTGCCCGTCTGTCTCTTTGCCCGGCGGTCTCTTTGATCGGCTGTCTCTTTGCCGGGCTGTCTCTTTGCCGGGCTGTCTCTTTGCCGGGCTGTCTTTTTGCCGGGCTGTCTCTTTGCCTGTCTGTCTCTTTCGAGAGCTGTCTCTTTACCCGTCTGTCTCTGTCTGTCTCTTTCCACATCTGTCTCTGCCTGTCTCTTTTTGTCTCTCTCTATCCGTCTCCCCACCAACATCATATTACTTCACACCCTAGCTTCTTATACTAACAGTTTATTTTGTTCCTATAGCAATCACTGACAGTTGCTATTAATAACCTATAGCTCCCACCTCCATTCAGTTTAATGGGAGCAGGATTTTGGAGATTAACTGTAAAGCGCGGGGTTAAATTTTCCCATCAAAACATAGTCTACGACATTCCCTGGGTTACATGAGGCGTCTGTGCAAAATTTCGTGATTGTAAATGCGACGGTGCGGATTCCTTTAGCGGACATACACACATACACACACACATACACACATACATACACTGAGCTTTATATATTAGATATCAATGTATATATATGATGCATGGTTTTAGAAGTATTTTAAAAATATAAATATGAAAATTATAATGTGCATTTTTATTTATCCCCTTGTAGTGTGATACCCCCAAATAAAATCCTGAGTGACCAATTGCCTCCAGAAGTCCTCTAATTAGTAAATTAAGTTTACCTGTGTGTAATTTATACTCTGTATAACTACAACTGTTCTGTGCCTCAGAGTTTTGTTTGAGAACATTAGGGATCAGACAGCAGTATGAAAACCAAGAAACACACAAGAAAAGTCAGGAATAAAGTTGTAGAGAAGAATAAGGCTACAAGCGCACGCAGCAGTTTTTTCTGCACACAAACTGCAACCCAAACTGCACCATGTCACAGAGAGTCTGGAAATATCTTAAAAAACGCTTGTAATGCAGGTGCGGTTTTGGTGCCAAAAGAGCACCAAAAACGCAAGTAAAACGCACCAAATTGATAACATGCGTTTTTCCTTGCGTTTTTCATGCACATTGATTTCAATGGGTGACAAAAGTTGACAAAAACGCAAGAAAAAAGAATGTTGCTTCTTTTTTGTCACAAACTTTTGTAAAAAAAAAAACTAAGAAACTGCAACGTGCGCACAGCAAATTTGACTTCTCATAGACTTTGCTGGGAAGTCAAATGTCAGAAAGTTCTGACCACAAAACTGCATCAAAAAATGCGACAAAAACGCAGCGTGCACATGTTCCCTAAGGCCCCATGCGCACGCTGGAGTGTTTGGTGTAGTTTGTGGTGACCTTTTAGGCTATGTCCGCACGTTGCTTTTCACCTGCTTTCTACCTGCTTTTTTGCTGCTTTTTCAACTGCAGCGTTTAATGCCAAAATGGTTGTGTTCTGCTTTTCAAGCAAAGTCTATGCGAATTTGGGTTTCTTGTCCGCACTATGCAGTTCAAACTGCAGCCTTTTTGTTGCAGAACTTTGGTCAAAAACTCAGCTTTGCAGTGCAAAACCCAAATGGCAAATACAATTGACATGTCAATTGTTTTTGCCATTTGGGTTTTGCACTGCAAAGCTGAATTTTTGACCAAAGTTCTGCAACAAAAAGGCTGCAGTTTGAACTGCATAGTGCGGACAAGAAACCCAAATTCCCATAGACTTTGCTTGAAAAGCAGAACACAACCATTTTGGCATTAAACGCTGCAGTTGAAAAAGCAGCAAAAAAGCAGGTAAAAAGCAACGTGCGGACATACCACAAACTACTTGATTTTCTTTCCTCAGCAGAGTCTATGAGATTTCAGATTTGCTGTGCGCACGTTGCTTTTGTTTTAGCTGCATTTTTGTGGTGACCACAAAAATACAGTTTGTCAATTCTTTTTGTGTTTTTCCCTGCATTTTCACCCATTGGTGATAAAAATAATGCATCAAAATCTATGGTCAAAAAACCGCACCAAAACACGTGTTATTGCATGCATTTTTTTGCCACAAGATCTGTTTTTGTGGCCATAGGGTGCATTTTTGTGGTTACGACAAAACTGCAGCGTGCGGACATACCCTAAAGCAGGATTAGGTTATATACACTGTGTGCAGAATTATTAGGCAAATGAGTATTTTGATCACATGATAATTTTTATACATGTTGTCCTACTCCAAGCTGAATAGGCTTGAGAGCCAACTACCAATGAAGTAAATCAGGTGAGGTGCATCTCTGTAATGAGGAGGGGTGTGGTGTGGTGTAATTACATCACCCTATATAAGGTGTGCTTAATTATTAGGTAACTTCCTTTCCTTTGGCAAAATGGGTCAGAAGAGAGATTTGACAGGCTCTGAAAAGTCCACAATTGTGAGATGTCTTGCAGAGGGATGCAGCAGTCTTGAAATTGCCAAACTTTTGAAGTGTGCCCACCGAACAATCAAGCGTTTCATGGCAAATAACCAACAGGGTTGCAAAAAAAGTGTTGGGCAAAAAAGGCGCAAAATAACTACCCATGAATTGAGGAAAATCAAGCGTGAAGCTGCCAAGATGCCATTTGCCACTAGAACCAGTTTGGCCATATTTCAGAGCTGCAACGTTACTGGAGTATCAAAAAGCACAAGGTGTGCCATACTCAGGGACATGGCCAAGGTAAGGAAGACTGAAAAACGAGCACCTTTGAACAAGAAACATAAGAGAAAACGTCAAGACTGGGCCAAGAAATATCTTAAGACTGATTTTTCAAAGGTTTTATGGACTGATGAAATGAGAGTGACTCCTGATGGGCCAGATGGATGGGCCAGAGGCTGGATCAGTAAAGGGCAGAGAGCTCCACTCAGACGCCAGCAAGGTAGAGGTGGGGTACTGGTTGGGCTGGTATCATCAAAGATGAACTTGTGGGACCTTTTCGGCTTGAGGATGGAGTGAAGTTCAATTCCCAAAAGTACTGCCAGTTTCTGGAAGACAACTTCTTCAAGCAGTGGTACAGGAAGAAGTTTGTATCATTCAAGAAAAACATGATTTTCATGCAGGACAATGCTCCATCACATGCATCCAACTACTCCACAGCGTGGCTGGCCAGTAAAGGTCTAAAAGATGAAAAAATAATGACATGGCCCCCTTGTTCACCTGATCTGAACCCCATAGAGAACCTGTGGTCCCTCATAAAATGTAAGATCTACAGGGAGGGAAAACAGTACACCTCTCGAACAGTGTCTGGGAGGCTGTAGTGGCTGCTGCACGCAATGTTGATCGTAAACAGATCAAGCAACTGACAGAATCTATGGATGGTAGGCTGTTGAGTGTCATGTCTGCATGCCAAATGTTTATTTCTAAATTTTGTGCAGTTATATTGGTTTACCTAGTGAAAATAAACAAGTGAGATGGGAATATAGTTTGCATTTATTAAGTTGCCTAATAATTCTGCACAGTAATAGTTACCTGCACAAACAGATATCCTCCTAATATAGGCAAATCTAAAAAAAAACACTCCAACTTTCAAAAATATTAAGCGTTGATATTTATGAGTCTTTTGGGTTGATTGAGAACATAGTTGTTGATCAATAATAAAAAAAATCCTCTAAAATACAACTTGCCTAATAATTCTGCACACGATGTATAAATACCCCAAGCTTTGAACATCTCACGGAGCACTGTTCATTCCATCATCCAAAATTTGAATTAGGATTGCACAACTGCAAACCTACCAAGACATGGCTGTCCACCTAAAGTTACATTCCAAACAAGGAGAGCAGTAATTAGAGAAGTAGCCAAGAAAGCCATGGTCACTCTGCAGGAGCTGCAGAGATCTACAGCTCAGGTGAGAACATCTGTTGCTATTCACAGACGCTCTCTATCCAATCTCACTGAGTTCAAGCTATTTTGTAAAGAAAAATGGGCAACAATTTCATCCTTTAGATGTGCAAAGCTGGTAAAGACATACCTAAAAAGACTTGTAGCAGTAATGCAAAATGCTATGTGTGACAGAAAACTTAACACTGCACATTACCCTGAAAACTCCATCCCCACAGTCACACCAGGATGATGCCAAGAATAGGGAAACTGGTCAGAGTTGATAGGAAGATGGATGGAGCTAAATAAAGGGAAATCCTGGAGGAAAATCTTTAAAGCTCACAATCAGGATTAGTAACGTTTTGGAAGCACCATATTTTGGCTGCGCTGTACAGTACATGCACAGTGGATGGGAGTAATAGAAATCCATGCCCACTGTGCTTTTTAACGCTGTGTAAACTGACCTATGGTGCGAATTTCCAATCCGCACCATGTCTTGAGTCTCCTGCACGAGAGAATGTAGCGGACGCAGTGACAAATATGCTGCTTCCAGATCGCCACATAAGGGCTTTTTTCCATCTGCGATTTTCATGGGTGAGTGCAATCCGATAAATCGGATTGCACTCGCACCAGTGTTAATCAATGAGGCAGTTTCCTCTGTCCTGTTTTTGCTCCAAACGAATCTTGCTTTCGGTGCAATCGCAGCATGCTGCGTTTTGCACCGAGTCTCGGCTCACGTGTGTGTATAAAATCGCACTGCACTCGCATGTTATGCGACTGCGGTGTGGTGCACACAGAGAAAGACAATGGAGGAGATGGGGAGAAAGTGCTCCCTCCATCTTCTCCGTTCCTGTGATGCGATCACATGATCGCATCTCAGTCGCATGACCCTCGGCTGACACCTCCAGCAGAGGGTCATTAGCATATCGCTTCCAATGCTCCCGCATTGGAAGCAGTACACAAATGGAAAAGAGCCCTAACCCTGTTCATGGGCTAGTACACTTAGAGGCTGCAAGAGACTTGAGGCTGATGCACAGTTTCACATTCCAGCAGGACAACAACCCTAAACATATTGCTAGAGTTACAATGGAATAGTTTAGATCAAAGCATATTCATGTGTGTGAATGGCCCAGTTACAGTCCAGACCGAAATCCAATTGAGAATCTGTGACAAGACTTGAAAATTGCTGTAAACAAGCCCTCCCCATTCAGTCTCTATGATCCAAAGCTATTTAGCAAAGAAGAAGTGGCAAAAATTTCAGTCTTTAGATTTTCAGAGCTATTAGAGACATACCCCAAAAGACTTTCAGTAGTAATTGCAGCGAAAGGTGAACGTACAAAGTATTGACTCAGGGGGCTGAATCTAATTGCATGACACAATTTTTAGATTTATTATTTTAAAATATGTAGAAAACCATTATTTATTTACTTTACCCTTCAAAAACACTTGCTACATTGTGTCTGTGTATCACATAAAATCCAAATAAAATACATTTCAGTTTGTGGTTGTAATGTGAAAAAATGAGGAAACGTTCACGGGGTATGAAATACTGTACTGAATGGGCTGTTTAATGGGTTGTCCTAGTTTTGTTTTATTATAAAATGAGCCCACAGAGGCCTGTAAGTTAAAAAAGAAAAACATATACTCCCCTACTGGATTCCACCATTCCTTTCTTTATGTCCTTTTCCAGTCACAACTTTTTCTTAAGGCAGGGGACATCATGTGACCACAGCCATTGATTGCCTGCAGTGGTCACCTTCTGGCTAAGCCGAAGGAGTCTTCTAGCTCTCTGTTGTAGCACACTTAGAAAGTGACGTATGCAGCTAATTTGTTGGATCTGATTGCCTGTAGCACTCAAGTGATGTTCCCCGTTTGAAGAGCTAGCCAAGAGACTGGCAGGCTACACAGGTAGTTGTGCATTGAAATGGCACAGGTCCAGTAGGTCAGTAGGTGGGTAGCTGTGTTTTTTTTCTTTAATATTAGGATGACCATGAGAGCATTAAATTTGTGGACAGCCCCTTTAAAACAAAAAAATGGAAAGCTGGTGAAAGCGGCTGTGTGTAGTGTATTATATTAGGCATTATTTTTTATTATAGCTGCTATATTTTTCATGATTCTGTGCCATGGGGTAAAGATCTTAAGTACAATTATGAGGGACAAGACAGAAACAGGATAAGAATGTAAAAAAAAATATAAAGGAGAAGGGAGTGTAAGTAAAAATAAGCTGTAGAAGTTGGTCAAATATAGGAATATATAAATGTCTGTGCCCATTTTACATGCACAGTTCTTTTTAGACTACAAAACCGAAAATTCACCTGAAACATAATGCATGTGAGACGTTCCACCCATAAGGAGTTATCAGTAAGAGCCAGCTTTGGGATTACTGTCATGACTTCACCATAGTATGTGTAAAATATATACTGTCATAAAAAGTCATTGTGTGATGGGATTCTAATCAACTGCCTTCTGATGTGATTGCATGCATTACACAAAGACCAAATGTAAGATGGATTCCTATCTTAGTATATTAATCTATCAGAGCTGACCTTCTTTCTGTGCTCGAGACCTTTCGAGCCCTCCTGTCGTCTTGGAGATGAGCTGGAATACAGCTAGAAGACTGAGGCCATTAATGGCAATAAATGTGGATGAGCACAGAGACTGTCTGCGATTACAGCAAGAAAAAACCCAGCTCTCTGGAGAGACTTCCCGTAAGGCAGCAAGAAAGTGAGACAGATCACTTTGTAGCCCTATGGGAGCTGCACAGCAGGACTGGGATACTTTTACTGGCCTGCTCCATTTGGAGGGGGCAGTATCACTTAGCACAGTGCCAGGAAGACACTCCGCTAAAGCTTCACCTTACCTGATCACATGGGAGGGAGCAGGTGCCTACAAGAACTGAAACCTGCTCAGCATCAGTGGGTGTGGAGAGCGTTTCATTATTAATGCTGTGCTTAGAATACCACTTATTTTGTACCTATCTTACTAAACTAATTTTTATTTTGTCACTTTCATTTAATAATTCATATTTATGATGAATCTCGTTAAACCAATGACATTGTATTAGCTCCTTTTAAAAAATGGAGCTAAGACAGTGTCATTGGTTTAACGAGCTTCATCATAAATATGAATTATTTTTTAAATATTCAGCTCTATTACTCCGAAGAAGAATCCTCTGTAAATGCATCCTGTTACATGTAAAATTTACAGCTTTACCACTAAAGGGAAGAGAGATTTTGTGAAGATCCAGTTAGATTCACAAACACATCTTGCGGCAGGATAGGATTATGATATTTACCAGTTTTTGTACCCAATAATCTTACAATGAACTGTCACGTAACCCTCTCCATATATGTATGTCTTTCATAGGAGTATAAAAAAATAAAGACCTCCAATGGCAGAACAGCAGCAAAAAATTATAATACACCTACTTTGTCTGAAAGATACTTGTAAATCCATGATGTGAAAAGGGAAGGCATGAACCCAGCTCACCTGTAGTGGTATGAGTAGAAATGGAGCACCGAACACCGCTCTGACAACATGGTGATCAAAATAAGAGAAAAGGAGGGATTCAGGTCGAAATAGAATGAAAAACCTTAAAGGGAACCAATCATCAGGATTTTCATATACAGTGGAACCTTGGTTAACAAGAACAATCCGTTCTGGGAGTGTGCTTGTCAACCAAGTTACTCGTTCAGCAAAGTAAGATTTCCCATAGGAAATCATTGCAATGCAGACAATTTGTTATACAACTTGTTAAATGTCCCATCCTGGTCCCCTATTGTGTCATTCCACACATGCACAAACACACACAAACTCACACAAGCACGCACACGCACATATTATGCTCACCTTATCTTCCGTTCCATCGACGGTCTCCTGAGACTTGCTGTTCTCCGGCACGGGCTATGTATTGGGTTACCATAACGACGAGGGAAGAACTTCCGCTGCCAGAGCGCTGACGTCAAAGGCAGGAGCCGCTTGCCTCTGATTGGCCAGCGCGCTGCCTTTGAGTAGCGGTGACAAAGGAAGTTCCTGCTTCGACGCAATGGTTGCCGATGCACAGCCTGGAGTGGAGCGGCGAACTACAGGACCCAGGAGGCCGGCGATGGAACTGAAGGTACACATATTATGCTCACCTTACCTTCCGTTCCATCGCCGGCCTCCTGGGCCTTGTAGTTCGCCACGAGGACGTCGCGATGTACCAGCGGACTACAAGAACCATGAGGCCGGCGGTGGAACGGAAGGTAATAATACAATATTATTATTGTATGTGTGTGCGTGTGTGTGTGTTTGTGCGTGCTTGTGTGTGTTTGTGTGGACTGCAAGTGCTGGTCAGAGCGCAGTGGATGTACGGAACCGGAAGTGTGTGCGGTGAGTATTTTGCTCGTACAGCAATGCTTTCTCGTAAACCGAGTTACAAATTTACAGAAAGCTTTGCTTGTTAAGCGAAATTCTCGTTAAGTGGGTTACTCGTTAAGCGAGGTTCCACTGTATAACCTAAAGCCAGTGCTATACTGGCACTATCAAGCGGAATCTTTACATACCTTTAGTGGTCAGCTCAGATGTATAGGTTTTGATATATAAGAAAGTAAAGTTTATAAAATCATCAGCTTCTTGAGTGACAGCAGCTGAGGATCAGTTAATATCTGGGGGGTATTCATAGACATCCCCTCCCCCTGTTACAATTAGCATAAGTATTATACAACCAATTTAACAGTTCACTAGCAGGGCCTGTGTGAAGTCATACCCATGTGACCAGAAGGGGCAGGGCCTCAATAAACAGAAAAATGTTGCTTCCTAGTGTCAGCTTTGTTGGCTGAGGCCCCGCCCCTTCTGGTCACATGGGTACGACCTCACAAGGGTCCTGCTAGTGAAAAGTTAAATCGATTGTATTATACTTATGCTAATTCTAAAAGAGGGAGAGGGGATAACTATGAATACCAACCCCTCTAATATCTGATCCTCAGCTGTTGTCACTCAAGAAGCTAATGATTTTTTAAACTTTACTTTCTTGGATTTCATAACCTATACATCTAAGTTGACAACTAAAGCTATGCATAGAATCAGCATGATAGCGCCAGTATAGCACTGGCTTTAGGATATATAGGAAAATCCTGGTGATCGATCCTCTTTAAAGAAGTTGTCCAGTTACCAAAACTGATTTATTTTTTTTTCTGATAAATCTTGCTAATATGTGCCCCTCAACACATCTATTATGTTTTTTCAGCAAAATTACCTTTTATTGTGCACCAGCAGCACATGCTCATTGCTGGCTCCAGCTCTGATGGGGTTAATCTCTCCTCTGACTTCCTGTGTTCAGTTCCTACAAGTCCCAGAATTCTTTGTGGCTCTAGGGCGGTGTCTAGCTTATCTAACACACCCATTGTGTCTAATACACCCACTCTGCTCCCACCCAAACACTCCTCCCTGCCTCTTCCCAGTGGATGCACTGAGATCAATCACACAGAGACAGCAGCAGCTCTACACAGCCAGGGGAAGAAAGTGTGTGCGCGCGTATATACAGTCTATGTGTATGTGTGCGCGTATATACAGTGTGTGCGCACGTATATACAGTGTATGTGTATGTGTGCGCGTATATACAGTGTGTGTGTATATACAGTGTGTGCGCGTATATACAGTGTGTGTGTATATACAGTGTGTGTGTATATACAGTATGTGTGTGAGTGTGTATGTGTGTGTGTATGTCATACTCACCTGTCTGCAGGGTCCCGGTGCCATGCCTGCTTCCAGCCCCTGTCTCGGTACCGCCGCACCGGCTGTGTGCAGTCTCCCCGGGGCACGTACGAAGCTTGCAGGACCTGGCGGTGGATCACCTGATGCAGTCACCTGACGCATCAGCTGATCGATTCTCGCGGTGTCGCCGGCTTTTTCGCGCCCGGCCGGCTATCAGCTGATCCTGCCGTCAGGGGACTTCATCAGCTGATTACCGGCAGCTGCTGCAGCGATGGGACAGGATCAGACTCCGCTGCAGGAGCTGCCGGTAATCCACACATAAGTGAGTATGTTTTTTTTTTTTGTTTTTTTTTCTACTGATGCATCAGCTGATTGTATAATCGGCTTTTATACAATCAGCTGATGTGTGATGTGATTCAGGCTTTTGAACCTGACACATCATCTGATCGCTTTGCCTTCCAGCAAACCGATCAGATGATATTGGATCCGGATTGGACGGCGCGGGACCCTAACCCAGGATTACTGCGGAGGGGGGTTTATTTCAATAAAGATGGAGTCACTAATTGTGTTGTGTTTTATTTCTAATAAAAATATTTTTCTGTGTGTTGTGGTTTTTTTTTTATCATTACTAGAAATTCATGGTGGCCATGTCTAATATTGGCGTGACACCATGAATTTCGGGCTTAGGGCTAGCTGATAATATACAGCTAGCCCTAACTCCATTATTACCCAGCTAGCCACCCGGCATCAGGGCAGCTGGAAGAGTTGGATACAGTGCCAGAAGATGGCGCTTCTATGAAAGCGCCATTTTCTGGGGTGGCTGCGGACTGCAATTCGCAGTGGGGGTGCCCAGAAAGCTTGGGCACCCTTCACTGTGGATTCCAATCCCCAGCTGCCTAGTTGTACCCGGCTGGACACCAAAATTAGGCGAAGCTCACGTCATTTTTTTTTTTAATTATTTCATGAAATTCATGAAATAATTAAAAAAAAAAAAGGGCTTCTCTATATTTTTGGTTCCCAGCCGGATACAAATAGGCAGCTGGGGGTTGGGGGCAGCCCGTACCTGCCTGCTGTACCCGGCTAGCATACAAAAATATGGCGAAGCCCATGTCATTTTTTTTTTCTTTTTGGGTAAAAAACTGCATACAGTCCTGGATGGAGGATGCTGAGCCTTGTAGTTCTGCAGCTTCTGTCTGCTCTCCTGCATACACTAGTGAATGGAGGATGTTGAGCCTTGTAGTCCTGCAGCTGCTGTCTGCTCTCCTGCATACACTAGTGAATGGAGGATGCTGAGCCTTGTAGTTCTGCAGCTGGTGTCTGCTCTCCTGCATACAATGAACATTTTGAATAAGGAAATGATATCAGACCTTTTTTTTTTCATCAACAATCTTTAATGGCATTGTGCACTGATTAAAAACGCAGTGAGCAAAAACGCAGCAAAAAACGCACCAAATCGCGGCAAAAACATGACATGCAGCACCTCAGGTGACAGAGCAGAGCAAGTTGGTGACATGCTCTGCTCTGATACATAGTGTGCTGCATGTCACTGTATCCACTCTGGGACTTGTTGTGCAGGTGACCGGATGATACATGTCACTAACTTGCTCCACTGTGACTTCTGCTGCATTGTTCCAACTGTATACACTCTCACCTGAACAAGTCTGAGAGTGGGGCAGTTAGTAACATGTATCATCCGGTCACCTGCACAACAAGTCCCAGAGTGGAGACAGTTAGTGAAATGCAGCATCCGGTCACCTGCACAACAAGTACCAGAGTGGAGAAAGATATGCAGCACACTATGTGTCAGAGCAGAGCATGTCATTGTCTCCACTCTGGGACTTGTTGTGCAGGTGACCGGATGCTACATGTCACTAACTGTCTCCACTATGGGACTTGTTGTGCAGGTGAGAGTGTATACAGTTGGTACTGTGCAGCAGAAATCACAGAGTGGGGCAGTTAGTGACATGTATCATCCGGTCACGTGCACAAGTCCCAGAGTGGAGACAGTGATATGCTCTGCTCTGACACATAGTGTGCTGCATGTCACTATCTTTCTCCACTCTGGTACTTGTTGTGCAGGTGACCGGATGCTGCATTTCACTAACTGTCTCCACTGTGGGACTTGTTGTGCAGGTGACAGAGTGGAGCAGATTGGTCCCATTCAGCGTCCGGTCACCTGTGCTGCTGGGAGGAGCAGATGATCACACTGCCGACACCGCCCGCTCTCCTGACAGCTGAGCAGAGCGGGCGGGTGGACAGTGTGATCACATACTTGCGTGACAGGGGGGATTTCAGTGGAGGAACCCCCCCCCCCCCCCTGTACTGCACACTGGCGCCCCGTGCCTCACCATCTGCAGGACGCCGGCTCCACACTGACATCCTCCGGATCCTCCCCTCGATACTGGGCTGTGATGTGCGGTAGTCACCGCCCACAGCCCTGTCACTCAATCTGAGTGGTGCCAGCCTCCTCTGACGTACCCGTCTTGTTTGAGAGCCCGGAAATGCCGGGACGTCAGAGGATGCTGGCGGCCACAGCTCCAGGGGGTCATGTGACCGGCACTGAGCGTGCAGGATAGCGCCGCTCAGTGCCAGAACTGGAAACAGAAGCCAATGGAGAAGATGCATACAATGGTAAGTGACACTCATTGGGGAAAAAAAAAAAATGGGTGAACCACCCCTTTAAATCTTTATTGGAATAATAAAATCCAGATCCAAAGCCATGATGAAAAAAATATTAAGGTGAATAACCTAGGTTGCAACAACTGCATGAAAAAAACAAATGAGGTAAAGCTGCATGTTTCAGACATACTCATACGTCCTTTTTACATCCATGATCTTTGTCACTAAATTTTGTTTGGGGCTATTACTTTTAATATTGATTTCTTCCACCCATTACTTTTCTATTAAAAATATGAGCAGATTCTAGAAGAGGAACAAGTACAAACTAGATTGATTTTTTTTTTTTTTTGGGGGAGTGGGGAGCAATAATAATGCTTAGTAAAGATATGGGAGAGCTAGGTTCTGTTAGAAATAAGAAAGAAAAGCCTAAAGGGATGCAATAACTTGAGCTATGCACCATAGATATCTAGAATTCCACAATTGTCTTTTAGATTGGAATGTTATAAACAACACAAACTTAAATTCAGTTTTGGTCATACAGTATGATACGGTAACTAGGAGTAGAGGAACTTAGGGGTACTTTGCACACTACGACATCGCTGCTGCGATGTCGGTGGGGTCAAATCGAAAGTGACGCACATCCAGCGTCGCAGTCGATATCGTAGTGTGTAAATCGTTTATGATACGATTAACGAGCGCAAAAGCGTCGTAATCGTATCATCGGTGTAGTGTCTGACATCTTCATAATTGCGCTGCAGCGACGGTACAATGTTGTTCCTCGTTCCTGCGGCGACACTGCGGGTCACGCCGGCTATGCGGAAGGACGGAGGTGGGCGGGATGTTTACGTCCCGCTCATTTCCGCCCCTCCGCTTCTATTGGCCGCCTGCCGTGTGATGCCGCATGACCCGCCCCCTTAGGAAGGAGGCGGGTCGCCGGCCAGAGCGACGTTGCAGGGCAGGTAAGTGCATGTGCAGCTGCCGTAGCGATAATGTTCGCTATGGCAGCAATCACAAGATATCGCAGCTGCGACGGGGGCGGGGACTATCGCACTCGGCATCGCAAGCATTGGCTTGCAATGTCGTAGTGTGCAAAAGTACCCCTTAGACTGGCCCTCAGACTAGGGATCCTAAACTGTACCTTATTCAAGAGGTACGCCAGATTACGGCGAGGTCTGGACTGCCAGAGTAGCCCTGTCTCCTGAATTGCCCTGGTCTAACACCCCCGGTGAGGGCTGAAACGGGAGTAAGAAATTCCACAAATACAGAAAGACAAGTGAAAACTAAGACTCAAGCGCTCTGCAAGCACACACAGGGGAAAAGACAATACAAGCTCTGGGAGAAATAAAGTACAGGAAAGAAATAAACAAGGAAACAACAAGGATATTTCCACCGCACACCAAATAGCATACAACAGTTCACCAACAACTGCATCACCACACACAAAGACCGGTATCGCTGAAGCAAAATTAGAGCTATAATCGGCTTGAGGCACCAGGTTCCACCATCTTATAAAAGATGGAGGTGGCTGGGATAGGTCTTCGGCAACCTGTTATCCCAGCAGCAATTCACAAGCCAGTAGGAATTAACTACTGCTAGACCAATCACCAATGAGCACAAAACCGACGTCTGGCTCTGACAGAGTAGCTCAACAGCACCTGGTGTTGTGTCCGACTCTAGTGTGAACAGAGTCTGAGGATGCCAAGACACCTGATGAGATTAGAGCAGAACACCACATGACATACAGAATGTATCAAATGAAAGTTACCAGTTGTTTCAATCAAGTTTTTTTATTTTTACAGTAAACATATTTTAAGAATTTCTGGAGTGTTTCAATTTTAAACTGATATTGTTATTGAAATAATGTAGAAAATCAGTTTTTACTCTGGCCACCTAGTTTAGTACTCAGTAGACACTTTCAAGATTGAAAGCTAACACCTATATATAATTCAGAATATAATGATTGGAGATCATGCCTACAGTAATCTCCCAAAGAAGTCAGTGAGCCATATCTTGTCTATTTCTGTCAGTGATCTATGACTGTGTAAAGTGTATTTCTGAATGATGGTAAAGAGAATCTGTAACCAGGTTTTTGCTACCTCATATGAGAGCAGCATAACATAGTGGCAGAGATCCTGATTCCAGTACTGTATCTCTTACTGAGCTGCTTTATGTTTTTATAAAATAATTGTATTATTAGAAAGAGAGTACCACTAGAGGACTAGTAATCCTGCTGTCATGGAGCCCAAACACACTTTCACTGCTGATTGTGAGCCTTTCACTATGCACAATGTACATAGAAAGTTGCGAATCTGTAGTGTGGGCTGGGCAAGGTTACACAGAGCTCAGAAAAGTAAGTGACACATCGCTGAAATCAGGGTTTCTGCCCCCACATTATACTGAGCTTCTATTATGTAGCAAAAACCTTGTAACCGAATCCCTTAATATTACCTAAGAAAACATAGCTGTAACCATAATCTTGTATGGAAACTCTAATATATAAAGCTCAGTGTTTGTGTGTGTATATATGTATGTATGTGTATATGTCCACTAAAGGAATTTGCACCATCGCATTTACAACCACGAAATTTTGCACAGACGCCTCATGTGACTCAGGGAATGTCATAGACTATGTTTTGGAGAAATGTACTAGTGGATAGAAAAGTCGGGTTCAATAAATAAAGAAAAGAATTCATCACATCGTCTGGCTTCGTGGTTTTAGCGCAGCGTTGAACCCGACTTTTCTATCCACTAGTACATTTCTCCATTGCATCATCGGGGCTGCTGCTTGACCAACCTCTACATTCAATTTATGCCTTCATAGGAGTTGTGCCTGTCACAACTTCCACAGGTGAGCACCTGTCCTATCCTCTACACCTGCATTGTTTATCAGATAAGACCCTATGTGCGCTTTTCTCTCCACAGCCTTTCTGATAGACTATGTTTTGACGGATGTAGCCTTATTCTTCTCTACAACTTTATTCCTGACCTTTCTTGTGTGTTTCTTGGTTTTCATACTGCTGTCTGATCCCTAATGTTCTCAAACAAAACTCTGAGGCACAGAACAGTTGTAGTTATACAGAGTATAAATTACACACAGGTAAACTTAATTTACTAATTAGATAACTTCTGGAGGCAATTGGTCACTCAGGATTTTATTTGGGGTATCATACTACAAGGGGATAAATAAAAATGCACATTATAATTTTCATATTTATATTTTTAAAATACTTCTAAAACCATGCATCATATACATACATATATATCTAATATATAAAGCTCAGTGTATGTATGTGTGTATGTCCGCTAAAGGAATCCGCACCGTCGCATTTACAATCACGAAATTTTGTACAGACGCCTCATCTGACCCAGGGAATGTCATAGACTATGTTTTGATGGGAAAATTTAACCCCGCGCTTTACAGTTAATTTTCAAAATCCTGCTTCCATTAAACTGAATGGAGCTGGGAGCTACAGGCAATAGCTGTCAGTAGTTGCTATAGGAACAAAATAAACTGTTAGTATAAGAAGCTTATGTGTGAGGTAAAATGATGTCGGTGGTGAGACGGATAAAGAGAGAAAGAGACAGACAGATAGAGACACAGACGGAGACAGACCTGGAAAGAGACAGACCTGGACAGAGACAGTCGGGCAGAGCGTGGGGTGACAGCTACTGCAGCGGGTCCCCTACAGCTCCACCTAACAAAATTTAAATTTATCTGACTGAAGTATCTTATTGAGTCAGGAACCAAATTTAACGCATTTGTGTTTATGTGTATATTTATGGTTTTGCACTAATCACCTGGGTTGGTGGTGGACACCCCTTGGCTAGAGATAGGGACAGGGAGGGACAGCCACCCGGAACGGGGAGTGTCCAGTAACTTAGGACACCCTCCGTCGTCAGGAAGGGTCAATAAAGGCTATGAGATCAGTAACCTGACGACTCTGTGAATATCTATCTATCGCTATCCTTTTCACGCTGAAACTATCTCCTCCCAACATCTCACTGGCACTGTGTTGTCCTTTATGTATTTTTAGAGAGACACTGTTTGTCTTTTTTTATAATTTTCTAAATAAAACTTAAATATTTTTAGAGGTATTGTTTTTTCTGTGGTCTTAGACAGAGACAGTCGGGCAAAGAGAGAGCCGGGCAAAGAGACAGCCCTGGAAAGAGACAGATGGGCAAAGAGACAGCCCTGGAAAGAGACAGTCCTGGAAAGAGACAGATGGGAAAAGAGACAGCCCTGGACAGAGACAGCCCTGGACAGAGACAGCCCTGGACAGAGACAGCCGGGCAAAGAGACAGCCGGGCAAAGAGACAGACCTGGAAAGAGAGAAACAGACAGACACACGTATAGAGACAGAGATAGAGAGAGACAGACACAGAGATGCAGACAGACTGATACAAATACAGACAGAGACATGGACAGACAAAGAAAGACACAGACAGAGCGACACACATACAGAGACTGGGAGAAAGACAGTTACTATCCCGGGCAACGCCCGGGTACTACAGCTAGTAAAGAATAAAATAAACCTACAATCATAAATTAAAAACAGATTAGAATAAAATATATATGTATAGTTGTCTAGTTTTAATCAGGGAAAAATATAGATGATTAATTCTCTTTACCTGACTTAATATAACATGATACATTGGATCAAGTCCATATTGGACAATACTTCTGGAATTACCTCACAAAGGAGAGTGTCCACTACTCTTATATTGATGGCCTATCCTTTTATTCACCATGTTCACTTTATGGTAAAACTGATGTGTCAGCATGATGCCTCATGTCAGTACGCGTTCTTATGTTTAATCTCTTTTTTATTCAAAAATTAAGGTTGGTTACAATAAGCAGGGCTGCAGACCAAGGCAAACCCACAAATAGAGACAAAACCAAAAAACAAAACAAAAATGCAATGAAACATGAAAGGCTTTTTATGGTTGTAGCCATATACAGATTGTTACAATAAAGATCATTTAAGAATATTTATATCAATCTGGGTTGAACCATTATAAAAGTATAAATTCCATAAACTATAACATAAACAGCAAAGATTTACCATTCATACTATAGAGGCACATAATGGTCAGTCGAAGGAAAATAAATAAAGAGAGAAAGAAAGAGGGAGGTAGACAAAGTGAATGATGACTGGGAAAAGGATCATGGGGAAGGGCAAGGAAGGGCCGGGAATAACTAGCAAGGAAAATCTAGGTAGAGTCTCAACTCGCCCCAAAGAGGGACCTGAAGTCCGGAGAATCCAAAAAAATGACCCAGGGACTCCAGATCTTAATACATTTTTCAGTAGCGTCCTGAATTTCAGCAGTGAGACTCTCCATTCTATAAAGGGAGGCCATCTCCCCAAGCCAATAATCCAAGGTGGGGGCACAGGTGGACCTCCAGTGTCTGGGGATTACGGCTCGGACATCCGCTAGGCAAAACCGCAATAGTCCCATTTTCTGAGATTTAACAGACCCCGGTAGGATAAATAAGAGAGCGATTTGTGGAGAACCAGAGAGGGCCTCCCCACTAATGCTATTGTAAGCCGAGAAGACCCCACTCCAAAAAGGCTTAATGAGGCTACAGCTCCACCATATATGCAACATATCCCCCCTCTCATGATTACACCACCATCTGTCTGACACTGAAGGAAAGATTGCGTGTAGGGCATGAGGGCAGCGGTACCAGCGGGTGAGAATTGTATAACCCTTTTCCTGGACCGAACAAGCCCTAGAAAATTTGCGGGTGAAGAGAAAAGTGGTCCTCCATTCCTCAACCCGGATAGTCACGCCCAAGTCTCTACTCCATCCCCCCACAAATTTGAGGTCGTCCACATCCCCCTTCTGGATCAAAAGGTTATAGATAAGGGACAGGGTATGTCCCGGAGCCTCTTCCAAAAGAAAGAGATTTTCGAACGAGGGGGGGGGGGCAGCATAAAGTGCCTCCCAGCCTGGTCCGGTCAAGAAAGACCTGATCTGGAAGTATTCAAACCAGGGCATGGCCCCTCCCAAGGCAGAGGCAGAGAGCAAGTTGTATGTGGGCAATGGGGATCCCTGAAGTATGTGAAAGAGGCGCACGTCCCCGCTCCTCCTCCGACACAGGAAAACATCGGCCCCAACTGCCGGGGCAAAATCTGGGTTTGCAAAGATAGGGGAGAGGGGACCGCGCCTCAGTATGCGTTCTTAGATACCAAACATGTATATTTTTACTTTTATCTGAGGGGTTAAAGAAATTCAGAACCTTGTCCAAAAAAAGAGTATCGCTTTTGGCGCCGTTGTCCGAAACCCCTAGTCGTCTCATGTTTCGTGATCTGGGGCTCAGTGACTGCTTATTTTTTTGCGTCTTCAGCTGACGTTTTTATTGATACCATTTTTGTGCAGATGCTATCTTTTGTTTGCCTGTTATTCTAAAAATTTTTTATGGCAACCAAAAAATTTAATTTCGCCGTTTGGATTTTTTTTCTCGCCACGCCGTGTACTGTTCAGATTAATTGATATATTTTGATAGATCGGGCATTTCTGAACTCGGCGATACCTAATCTGTGTATTTTTTTAAATATTTTTAACGGTTTTATTTTCAATGGGGTGAATGAGGGGTGATTTGAACCTTTTTAAGTGTTTTTTTTTTTTTTTTTTCATATTTTTAAAAACTTTCTTTTTACATATTTTATGTTACAAGTACTCCTAGGGAACTTTATCACAGTGTCCAATTGCTTGTTCATTTCTGCTGCTCAGAGCAGCATTGGTCTGATAAGCAAAATACTGCTTTCCTGTGAGTGAAGGCACTCTGTCGGCTCTCACAGGAAGTTCATCATGGTAGAGTCAAGGGTCATCAGCTGACCCCGTGCTATCATGGCAACACATTAGCGCCCCGAGATCACGTCATGGGGCCGCCAATCGTGGTGGGCAACAGCGCGATCCCTGCAGCGGCCATTTAAATTGTACTGTCAGTATTTGACAGCACGATCTAAGGGGCTAACAAAGATCCACCTGTGCCTGTTAGCCACACATGCAAAACAAGAATGCTGCGGAGACACCATCACATGTTTCTCAACGCTGGCAGGAAACTAGCCAGGTCTTTCACCGGGAAGGAACAACCACGGGAAGGGCAGTCTCCACTCAAGGAGACTACCTATGCCAAACATGGTATCCATCCACAGACATCTGTTTTGGGGTATTTGCCCCTCATCAGTGTGGAGTAGGAAACTGGCTAGTGGGAGCAATGCCTAGTAAAAGACTACATAGGTAAGCATGGTTGACCTCAGGGAGATCAACATCCAACACTGCGTAGACACCATCACGTGTTTCTCAACGCAGTGACACTAGAACAAGGCCCCCTGGGAAAATATGCAAAACAAGAATGCCGCAGAGACACCATTACATGTTTCTCAATGCTGGCAGGAAACTAGCCAGGTCCTTCACCGGGAAGGAACAACCACAGGAAGGGCAGTCTCCAGTCAAGGAGACCACCTATGCCACACATGGTATACATCCACAGACAGCTGTTTTGGGGTATTTGCCCCTCATCAGTGGGGAGTAGGGAAAAAAAAGAAGCGTTTAAGGCATCTGTCCCATATATATTATATGTTATATATACTCCCCCTCGGTGATAAGATGACTCTCTGCATTCAATGTTCTTTTAATCAGGGTGTAGTGATGAGCATACCCGAACTGTAAAGTTCGGGGTCCGTACTAAACACATAGTGTTCGTGCACAAGGTCCCAAGCATGAGTTTTCCTAGGAAACTTGTGTTAGGCTATGTGCCCACAGGGACAGTGCCCTGCGGCTATATCCGCAGGACATTCCACAGGAGCTCCCAGAAATCCACAGCACAACTTTGTCTGTTTACATGCTGCGGTTTTATTGCGAAATGTCCTGCGGATATGCTGCGGTATTCTGCATTGAGGATACAGTACCATGGCTTCGGCACTGCATCCTCAATGCAGAAGAAGTGCTGAGTGATCGGGGAGTTCATACTTACCTCCATCACGCAGCACTTCACTTTCCAGCCGTGTGTGCACTGTGCAGGAGTAGGTGGGTGGGCCTGAACTAGCTCTGGCTGTCACATGACCGGAGCTCGTGCAGGCCCCGCCCACCTCGTCCTTCCTGTACCTGGCTCCACCGCGCTCCTGTGCACCGGACGGAGAAAGTGACTCCGGTGTCTGCTATCAAGGCAGGTAAGTATGGGACCCTGCAGAGAAATCCGCAGGAATAATTGACATGCTGCAGATTTTTCCTCAGGGAAATCCGCATTATTTTCGCTGCGTAAAAAAACGCAGCATGGGCACAGCAGTCCCCAAATGCCATAGAAATGGCTGGGGACTCGCTGTACTGCGGATTTTTGAAAAATCCACGGAATTTCCGCGAAAAAATCACGGCAAATTCCGCGAATTTTCTGCAGCGTGGGCACATAGCCTTACAGTTCGGGTCCAGGTCGGGTCAAGGGACTGTAAAACAAAACCCTCTGACATAGTCCAAAGGCAAGCATCTCTTCAGCTCTGTTACATCTGTGCGAAGAGACAAACACAGGTCTACTCACACAGACTCAGCTAAGAGCTGTCAGATACTTCACCCGAGTGCACAGCTGACTGCGGTCAGCTGTGCCCCCGGGTAACCTCCACTGACTACAGGACCTTCCATGACATCATAACCATGTGACCAGTCTGGTGTGAATGTTGTTGTTACCTCATGGGTTACAGGACCTTCCGTGACGTCTTGTGGTGATATCAGCTGTACCATTGGGTAACCCCAACTCTGATATCAGCGCTCTCACTGTCGTCAAGCGCTCACTTTACGGCAGTGTTGCAGTGATGTCAGTCGAGGTTACCCGTGGCACAGCTGACCGGCCGCAGCTGTGCACTCGGGTGAAGTCTCTGAAAGCTCTCAGCTGAGTCTGTACCTGGTCATCTGTGTGCGCAGACCTGACTGTCTCCTCGCACAGATGTAGCAGAGCTGAAGATGCCCGCCCGCCTTTTGGACTGCGTCGGAGGGAATTTTTTGGGGTAATAAAGATGGAGTCCTAAATGTCTTCTGTTTTATTTCTAATAAAATATTTTTTTCTCTGTGTTGTTGTTTTATTTTACTGTTAAAATAACAGACAATCACAAACACTGTCACAGAGTGAGCATCTGTGATTGGATGCTGGAGTAACCTGAAACCAGACCCATACATTCCAGCATCTACAATGTATGGGCAGATTCCAAGTTACTCCAACAGCCAATCACAGACGCCCATTCTGCATGACCGCATCTGTGATTGGCTGTTGGGTCCCTCACACATATAGTAGTGTAAAAATAAATAATTTAAAAAAAATGACGTAGCACTCCGTGGTACTTTTGATTCTCAGTGCAGATAAAACGGACGGCTACGGGCTGCCACCCCATTTTCCTGGCCTTACCTTGGCTGGAAATCAAAATACAGGAACGTCCATTAATTTTATTTTTGTTTACCTATTTAATAAAATAATTTAAAAAAAAAAATGCGTGGGCTCCTGCCGTATTTTGATTGCCAGTCAGGTAAAACCAGGCAGCTGGGGGCTCGGATTCTCAGCGTGGTAAGGCCCATGCATTCTGGGTCCCTCCATGCTAAAAACTGCAGCCACCCCTGGAAATAGCGCATTGTTTCTTAGCGCCATTTCCAGGCACTTTACCCGGCTCGTCCAACGGCCCTGATGGCGGTGGCACACTGTGTAATAAAGGGGCTTATTCCAGCTTTGTATTCTCAGCTGGTACTAAAGCCGACATTCATGGTGTCACGCCAAATTAGACATGGCCAACATGAATTTCTAGTAGACTCTAAAAAAAAAAACAAAAAAAAAAACACAACACATAGAAACATTTTTTTTATTAGAAATAAGACAAAAATAACATTTAGAAAGACTCAATTTTTATTATAAAAGAATCCTTAGTCCGACGTAATCCACAGAGAGAGCGCTCTACAGAGCGAGAAGCAGGCTGACACCTACAGTGACAGTCAAAGTTCAATTGACTCGGGTGAACCCTGACGTCACCGCAAACACGGCCTAAAAAATAGAAAACTGTCGAGTGACGAGCACTGCAGTAAATACCCCCGGAAGTTAATGATCGGACCCGGAAGCAGAAGCGGTTGGGAGATAGCGGGTCTCCATTGCCACCACTCTCAGGTGTGCAGGGTACATCATAGAATAACGTACTTGCTTCTTGGGCAAACTTTTTATTTCTACAAATATTGTCCTGCTTCTCTGTACCTACGCTGAAAAGTCGACATATATGGACACACGAGATCCATTGATGAGTAGTTCCCAGCGGTCCCTTGCCTTTTGAAAGATCATGCCCCTGTCTCTAAAATATAGCAGTTTTCTAATTATAATTCATGGCTGTCAACCTGGTGGTCCTGGGCGAGTGGGCACCCTGTCGTAAAGTCAGCCACGTTTCAAGAAACACCATCTGGTCCTAGCCCTCTGCCTTTTCTGAAACCCCTATTATGTGTAAGTTACTGTGCCTCGACCAGTTCTCCAGATCATCTACTTTAAGTAACATATTGATATTTTGGATGAATGCCTTAAAATCTCTCTGAATGTCCTGGACCTGATCCTCTATCGCCCCACTCTTGTCTCCACCTCCTTCATTCTTTCATTAGACTTTTGCAAATCCTGTCTAATGCAGCCAATGTCATCTTTAAGGCCTCCGTCTTGAAGACTTATGACATCTAACACAGAACTACAAGCATTAACTTCTAAGAGGACATCTCTGAGGGTTTGTTCTGACTGTTCCACACATATATTTGTTGGTGCACCTTTACTTTCTTTCCCAAACGCTCTCATCTGCCGTTGGGGAAGGGCTACCGCAAGACAATATGCTGGTCCTTCTTTATTGCCCCGATCTGCCCACTCCTCTTGTACATAGCCCGAAAGATGCATACCTGATAGAGTAGCAAGCTTTCGAGACTGCTCAGGTCTCTTCATCAGGCTCAGTATAACATAAAATCTGAAGAGTCACATATTTATACACAACAGGACATAGAATAGAGCAGTAAATAAGACAAGTTATGTGAAACAGAACTATCAGCATGGCAAGGGGACAATCCGTTGTGGCAGTAAATATTGGAGCAGTTCATAGATAAGGAGTGTGAAAGTTTTATTGACCTCTGATTGAGGTCTGATTGAGGTCTGGTCCAGAGTGGTGATGCCCCCAGATGCTTTGAGGAGAACATTTTTTAATTGATGTAAAAAGACATAAAATCCATGTGACACAATCATATCTGCTCTGAATGTGTGAAAGGTCATCATAAGTTTGTATTCCCAAAGTCTCCTGTCTCTCTGAGATTTGAAATCTCCTTTCAATACCAGCAATTTCATGTCCATGATGCTGTGGTCTAGGTTACAAAAATGCAAAAATATTTGGCTAAAGGTAGCTCTATCCTTTTTTCTTTAATTGTGTGGTGATGAGAATTCATCCTTGTTCTGAGCTGTTGTCCAGTCTCCCCTTCATACAGAGCCCAGTTGGACATTTTGGTACATATAATTAAGTACACCACATTGGTTGTGGTGCAGCTACAGGTACCTGGTACCTTCTTCCCGCTCTTTTCTATTTATAGACCCCTTTTTGACCCTCCCTCTTACCTCTTCACCAATCACCGATCACCATTTCAAATTCCGCATCTCCTTTCCATTTTATTAACCCTCCGCAGTCCTTGGCCCCTTCGCTATTCCCTTTGGTGCCTACAATGAATGATAGAGAGCAATGCATGTGCAACAGCAACCTAGTTAAATTCAGGTCCCAGCGGTTGATCCGGTTTATATGCCATAAATGTTCTGTATGGGAACATCTCTGTAAGGCCAAATATGACCAACTCATTGCTGATATTGGTTAAATTCATTGCCAATAAGACTTATTGGTGCAACTGTAATGTGATGTGTTTGTGGCACTGACACTGTCACTATATGGCAGTGTTCCTCTTTTTCCTAATCATCTAAGATCTCCATTGTAGTCATATAAGATTAATGAAGTCCTTAAATGATGTCGACTCGGTCATAATTAAAATGTTTTGCAATTTCATTGTTGTCATGGCTTTCTTTAGTGCGGGGTTCAATTACCACGCTGATTGCCAATCTGTATATACAGAATGTGTACAAAAGTAGGTGTTTTATGGGCATCACCGGTAAGGCCATGTATACACATTGAATGTTTAATGAGTTTATAACCTCATTATTTAGAAGCCAAAACCAGAAGTAGTACCATCAGAGGAAAAGTATAATAGAAACACATCACCACTTCTACATATTTTAATAACTCTTGGTTTTGGCATACAGAAAAACTGACTGCAACCAATCACAGTCACAGGTGAGCGGGGGAAGCCATGCATATTCAATGAAGGTAATGAGCGGCCTGGGAAGTGAATGACTGGCCACAGGAGCAGTGTGACAGCCGTGCCGGTGAAGCGCTTGCTACTATCCATTTGCACCAGATTCTGATCCCCTTTGACTCTATGGGAACCGACATCTAGCTAGATATCAGAGATCAATCTCCACCGACCCAGAGTCAGTGTGGAATTGATCTGCTTGTCCTCCGAAATGCAGGGACAAGACGCAAAAAGAATTTACATGCTGCATCTTGGCTGCGTCTTCAAAAACGCAGCCAAGATCCAGCCAAAAAAAGATGCACTGTGTAGACCGGAAAATAGAAATCTCATAGACTTTGCTGAGAGAAGGAAATGCATGCATTTAGGTGTATCTTTGTGTAAAAAATGCACTAAAAACACAGTAAAAGATGCAGTGTGTGAACATAGCCTAAATGTATAGTAAACTCTTGTCATTGCACACACAGAATGTATTCTCTGTGATGTATGATCTGATGACCCTTGTAGCTGGGCATCTGATCATCTTTCTTTGCGCTTTAAGTATGTGCGATGTATTTACTTATTCTATGGCATGATTTCTATCAGAGGTACCAAATGGCAATATTTTGGGGTTAATTTGATAGATACTCCTGTAAAATACTTCACCAGAGTGCCAATGGCTTGCTTGCAGAGTCAATATATATGTGATATGTTTGATTAGCATTATATTAGAAGCCTGTCACCTGCACTTGGCAGCCAGAAGCATATAAGTTCGTTTTCATGCCTCACATGTGACCATGTGACTTATGAGAAGGAAACATTAAGAAATCTTTTGCTTCAGCAGAGAGATCATGTTCCAGACAGACTGGTACAAGAGCGGATGTTTGTGTACAAGAGAGAGCACTGGGACCTGCAGTGCCATTTACATCAGACCAGGAAAACAAGCAGACGTTCATTTAGAAGAGCCGACATTGAATTCTTTATTAGATCCTTGAACTAGAGTTATGCTTCTAAAATGCCCTGATCAGATGGTGCCCTTCACTATCAAGGGCAATAATGCCTGCAATTCTGTGGGTATTATATTTTTTAAATACTACTGAGTTTAGATTTTTGCCCCCATTGTTTTATAAAGCTACGTTTTTGAGGGTTATTATGTTCCATTATCTAGTAGTTGTGTGCAGGTAGATTGTAGTTTTCTCTTTTTTAACTGGGTCATGATGGGGTCATGATGCAATTTGCTTTTCAATAATCTGTCTAGGAATTAATTAATTAGTTTGCACAGAGGCAGATGAAGAGACATGGTACTGCAAGTGAAGAGAACGAGGAGTGCCCATCTTTTCTTTCATTGCCAATACGTTTACTTTGTAGTTTTTATAGATGCCGAAAGTGAGTGAAGCCACTTTCAATAATTTATCTTCAAATCAATGTGAATGAGTTTGTGTCTGGCGGGCGCAATGCTCCACAATCAAGTCTGATTTATTCAGGAGAAAGATTTCTCTCTAATGGGGGCCGAGCCGCCGATACAGTGACCCTCCAGCATGGGGTCCAATTTGTATCTTATAAAAAGCTGACCTAATTCTCATTGATTGCTTCTGGACAGCAGGAGACAGGAGTATGTAGGCATTAGACTTGAGGTAGGCTCCTGGCCAGGAAGGAGACCTGCAATGTATTGTTCCCTGAGCTTGGCCCTAATTATATACACATGTTCTTTATTATAAAGAGAGTGATGGGTAAAATCCTCAGTATTCGTTACCTTTTAATTGATACCATTTAATTTTCTTAAAGGGAATCTGTCACCAGGTTTTTGCTACTTCAAAGGAAAATTATCTGAAGTGTCGTGTAGAATAAAAATCTTTGCGTTTTTTGACTCTTGAAAATAAGTTTGTAGCTCTACTATCCGCATAAATTTAGGAAAAGAGACCCTGAATCCAAAGATGTATCACTAAATTTACTGGTGCAGCAATTGTGAAACAGAGTTGTTAGCTGTAGGAGTTCTTAGGCTGGAGTCACACTTGCGATTAACTCGCACGAGTGCAATGCGAGAAAATCTCGCATTGCACTCGGACCAATGTTAATCATGAGGCAGCTCAGATCTGCTTTTTTTTTTCTCAGTCCAAATCGGACTGAGAACAAAATCGCTGCATGCTGCGTTTTGATGAGTTTCTCGCTCGAGTCTCTTCAGTGCAAGTCTATGAGTGCGTGAAAAAAAACGGATGGCACACGGACGGCACACGGACCATCCTAGTGACATGCGTTTTTCTCAATAGATTTCTAGCAAGTAGCAGAGAACACTGTAAATGCTCCTGTACATAACAGTACATGAGGAGCAGCTGCTGAGGGTAAAAACTGATTGCACACTGACAGCACACTGATGAAATGTGAGAAGAAATCGTCCGACTTTCTGGCATGAGAATCGGACCGATTTTACACTCGCAAGTGTGATTCCAGCCTTAGCTGTAGGATAAAGCAGAGTTGAGAAATCCACACAGCAGGCTCTCTATGTACCTTGTTTATTGACAGTGACCTGATTATCACAGGAGGGTCGTGGTCAGATTAGCAGTCTTGTGATCTTCAGACGTGTCAGTGATAATGAACTAGTGATAAAATCTCTATTATAAGTTAACAACAGCACACAGTGTAATAAGAGACACATTGCAGAATTCTGTGGTTTAACCCCTACCTCATCCTATCCTCAAATGACAAAAAAAATCTGCTGACAGATTTCCTTTAATAATGATCACTAGATTTATAAATGCAGTGGAGTGAAAAAGTCTTTGCCCCCTTCCTGATTTCTTATTCTTTTGCATGTTTGTCACGCGTAAATGTTTCAGATCACCAAACAAATTTAAATATTAGACAAAGATGACACAAAATTCATTTTATAAATCAAGGTTTTTATTAGGGAAAAAGAAATCCAAATCTACGGGGGCCTGTATGAAAAAAAAAGTGGTTGCCCCTAAACCTAATAACAGGTTCGGCCACCCTTAGCAGCAACAACTGCAATCAAGCGTTTGTGATAACTGGCAAAGAGTCTTTTACAACGCTCTTGAGGAATTTTGTCCTATTCATCTTTGCAGAATTGTTGTAATTCAGCCACATTGGAGGGTTTCCAAGCATGAACCGCTTTTTTAAGGTCATGCCACAGCATCACGATCGGATTAATCCCTTCACCCCCTTGCAATTTTCCATTTTTAATTTTCGGTTTTTCTTCCCCTTCTTCTGAGAGCCGTAACTTTTTTTTTTTTAATTTTTCCTTTTCCTTTCTTTCAGGGCTTATTTTTTGCGGAACAAGTTGTAGTTTTGAGTGAAACCATTAGCTTTACCATATAGTGTACTAGAAAACGGGAAAAAAAAAACAAATGTGGAGAAATAGTGAAAAAAGTGCACTTGAACAATGTTTTTTTTTTTTATTCATCTTCACTATATGGTAAAAATGACGTGTCAGTATGATGCCTCAGGTCGGTACGAGTTCGTAGATACCAAGCGTGTACTTTTACTTTTATCTAAGTATTGTAAAAGAAATTCAGAAGTTTTTCCAAAAGAAGAGTAGCGCCTTTATCGACATTTTCTGAGCGTTCAAATTTTTTGGAACTGGGGGTCAGTAATGGTTTATTTTTGCGTCTGGAGCTGGCGATTTTAATTATACCATTTTTGTGTAGATGCGCTGTTTTGATTGCCTATTATTGCATTTTAAAGAAACATTGCGGTGACCAAAAAAACGTAATTTTGGCGTTTGGAATTTTTTTTCTCTCCACGCCGTGTACCGATCAGATTAAATGATTTTATATTTTGGTAGATCAGGCATTTCTGAATGAGGCAATACCAAATATGTGTATATTTTTTTAACTGTTTTCTTTTTAGTAGAGCAAAAAAAGGATGATTTGAACTCATTGTTTTCTTTAAACCTTTTTTTTTATGTTACATTTTTTATTTATTTTACTAGTTCCTCTACGGGACTTTATCACTTCACAGTCCGATCGCCTGTGCATTTTTGCTGATCAGAGCAGCATCATGCTCATTGCCTGTGAGTATCGGCGCTCTGTTGGTTCTCACAGGAAGTGAGTCATGGTAACGTCGGGTCATGAGCTGACCCCGCGATACCATGACAACACATTGGCACCCTGTAATCACATCACGGGGCCGCCGATGGTAGCAAGGAAAGGTGCGATCCCTACCTCGACCCTCTAAATTTCACTGTCTGTGTTTGATAGCAGGATCTAATGGGTTATTAGGCATGGGAGGATCTCTGATCCACCTGTGCCTGTTAGCCGCACACATCTGATCAGATCAGCAAACATGTTCGGGGAATACCGAAGGCTAACCGCTGGAGCCTGCGGTAACTGGAGGGAGTCACCCTTAGTCGTTAATGGGTTGAGGTCAGTTCTTTGACTAAGCCACTGCAATGTCTTAAATTTGTTTTTCTTAACCCATTCAGAGGTGGACTTGGTGTGTTTTGGATTATTGTCCTGCAGCATGACCCAAGTGCACTTTACCTTGAGGTCACAACCAGATGGCCGGACATTCTCTTTCAGGATTTTTTGGTAGACAGCAGAATTCATGTTTCCATTTACGACAGCAAGTCTTCCAGGTCCTGAAGCAGCAAAATAACCCCAGACTACCTACACACTACCACCACCATATTTTACTGTTGGTTGGACGTTCCTTTTCTGCAATACTGTTACTTCTACGCCAGATATAATGGGACATATACTGTACTTTCCAAAAAGTTTAACTTTTGTCTCCTGAGTCTACAGAGTATTCTCCCAAAAGTCATCAAGATGTTTCTGGCAAAACTGACACAAGCTTTTGTTCTTTTCTTTTTCAGCAGTGGTTTTTGTCTTGGAATTCTGCCATGCAGGCCATTTTTGTCCAGTCTCTTATGGTGTAGTCATAAACACTCACCTGAACTAAAGCAAGTGAAGCTTGCAGTGCTTTGGATGTTGTTATGGGGTCTTTTGTGACCCCTTCGAGTCTTTGCCTCGTTCATTGGGTAATTTTGGTTGGCCGGTTCACCACTGATCCATGTTTTCGCCATTTGTGGATAATGGCCCTCACTGTGTTACGCTGGAGACCCAAAGCTTTAGAAATGGCTTTATAACCATTTTCAGACTATTAGATCTCAATTACTTTGTTTCTCATTTGTTCCTTAATTTCTTTGTATTGCGGCATGATGTCTAGCTTTTGAGGATCTTTTGGTGTACTTCACCTTGTCAGGCAGATTCTATTCTTGATTGGGAACAGGTGTGGCAGTAATCAGGCCTGGGTTTGGCTAGAGAAATTGAACTCCGCTTCACAAAGATGTGATAAACCGCAGCTAATTTTTGTTTTTAAGGGGGAGCGATCACTTTTTGACATAGGGCCCTATAGGTTTGGATTTCTTTTTCCCTTAATAATAAAGACCTTCATTTCTATACTGCATTTTGTGTTTACTTATTTTATCTTTGTCTAATATATATTTTTGTTTCGTGATCTGAAACATTTCATTGTGACAAACATGCAAAAGAATAAGAAATCAGCAAGGGTGCAAACACATATCCACACCACTGTACTGTATATGTATTTTGTAAGTGTCACCACAGTGAATGTACATGTCAATCCATTAGCTGTCACTGTTCTGTCCCCAGAATTAAGGACAAAGACATAAGAATAAGTGGTTACAAGACATCTGTTTACGCGGCATGATTTTTTTTTTTATATTGAGTGGAATTTTTCAATTTCTTGTTGCAAAAGTAAAAGTTGAAATAATATAAAACCAAGACCCTTGGCACTCTGTGGTTAGAGATCACTCTTCCTTTTATCCCTTATTTATGAAGTACAGACATATTCTGCAGTATTGGATAATCACTATAATTTATGAACATTGTGGCAAAACCGGGTGGTCCGCTGACCAGGAGGTGAGATTGCTGCTTGCCAAAGGATTATAAAAAACATATGAGCAGTGTACATTTTTGGATAGCACATTCTCGTCTTTGGTTACTGTCAAGGTCAAAGAGAGCTAAAACGAATCGGACAATAATATCTGTACAGAAAAACATTTTTATTGTGGTGTCTTAGTTAGAGGTCAACTTACACAAAAAAACTGAAGTTTATTAAAGTAAATGTATCCATTGATTCTCAGGTCTAAAGATAAAGTAGTGACCATGGAACACATTTTTCTGGACCCCAGTGTAAGCCATCTCAAGTCTGTTATGGCTTAAAGTGGATATCCAAACCATTTTTTTTTTCTCGAATTATGTAAAAAATTTAGTACTGATTAATTTCCAAAGATAATTTCTTAGCAGGTGAAGCTTAATTCTATATAAATTTATGTATAAGTTAAATAAATCCCTTGTGTAGACATAAAGTGATAAAACTTGCAGTGGCCAGTAGGGGGAGTATAGGAGTTTACTACCAACTAGAGATGGGCGGATTTGCAGATAACTGGGACCGGCAGGTCCCTGCTAATTTTTGTAAAAAATATCCAGTTACTGTACCCATAAAAATCTATGGGAACCAGAATCCACCTATTAAAAATGTTGATAGAAGGGATGGGGGGATAGAAGTGCAAGCGGTGTACTCACCGAAGCTCCGTGACATTGCGTACGGCTGCTTTCAGGTCACGCATTCACTTCCGGAGCTGCGCGCGTCTCTAGATTGTGCACTAAAAATAAAGGCAGATTCTAGAGTGTACGGGCTCCTTCCAGGTATGATGTAAGTTGTCACGTGATGGGGGGGTTTTCAAAATGCAGCCCGGTTTAGAATAAACATTCTTTTTCTAAGTCCACATGGGCATGGAGTTGTTTATAATAGAAGCGGGAGTCTGGGGGTAAGACCCCTAGAGGGGAGGGGGAGAGGGATGAGAAGATCTCTGCGCTCGTGATGTGTCCTCCTCTGTTCATCCTGACCCCTCCTGATTCATGAAGCAGAAGGTTCAGGATGAGCTGTGCCCGCAATGTCCTCCTCTGCTCATCCTGAGCCCCCCTGGTTCATGGTTCATGAAGCAGAAGGCTCAGGATGAGCTGCGCCTGCGATGTGTCCTCCTCTACTCATCCTGAACCCCCCCTGGTTCATGAAGCAGGAGGCTCAGGATGAGCTGGGCCCGCGATGTGTCCTCCTCTGCTCATCCTGAGCTCCCCTGGTTCAATTCATGAAGCAGGAGGCGTAGGATTAGCTGCGCCCGCGATGTGTCATCCTCTGCTTATCCTGAGCCCCCGGGTTCATGATTCATGAAGCAAGAGACTCAGGATGAGCTGCGCCTGCAATGTGTCCTCCTCTGCTCATCCTGAGCCTCCTGGTTCATGAATAATGATTCTGACCCGCAGACAGCGCCTGTGAGTAGAAGCAGTCAGATGCTGTTACACAGGCTGGGGGCAAATCTGACTGCAACCAATAACAGAGACCAGGATGGCCAGTGGGTGGGGAAAGCAGTGCATATGTATGAGCATTGATGAGTGGCTCAGGGAGGCCACAGGAGCAGTGTACAGCTGCGACGGAGCCTCCGTAAGCATGAAGTGCTCGCTTCATTCTTATTTTCTTTATTTTTATTTTATTTTTTTTAATTTCTCGATTGCCAGATCCGGATTAAACACCCGGAATCCTATGCCCGTCTCCGGCACCCAAGAACCTTTGAAACCGCACGGATCCAGACTTTTCCAGTCCGGGTTAGCCCATAACTACTGCCAACTCCTAATTCATGATGGAACCCAATAATCAAACTGTTTGTTTTTGGGTTTTTTTATCTATATTTTTATTCAAATTTTTCAATAACATAACACTGGCATAAGCGAATTCAGCATTGTATATTCAATTCAAATACATTACATTGTCATGTTTGATCATCCCAAATTCCATACCAGTTTTTAGAATCAATAACCGTAACATGGCAAGATAAAGCAAAGGAAAGCAGCGACCCCTTAACCCAATATTCTTATCATTCCCCCCATTGAACCCTTGTGAACATGGTAATGACATACAATAAAGAAGTCCCACTCAAATCGGTTATTTCCCCCTCTCCTTTTAGTCACCTTTCGGCCCTTCCTCCCCCACCTCCAAGCCATCCAATGTATCCTTCAATTTTTCAGTATGATACCAGACTGTGACTTTGAAAGGTGACATAATCCTGACTATCTCATACCGAGTACAATAGGCCAGTATGAATTTCTTCCATTTGTTAAAGTGCTGTCGTATTCTATCCGCCCTCCTTTCTGCATCCAATCCTTCTATTTCAAGAAGATGCATGAGCTGACCCAAGATCTCTTCAATCGTGGGGACCCTAGACTCCAACCAATTTTTAAGTATCGCTCTCTTGGCTGCCAGAAGTATCACATGTATAAGTCTGGGTGGATTAGTCACCTTCCCTTTAGTATCGTTCCCCTGCTCACAATGGTGAAAAAGAGCGAACCCAGGTGAGAGACGAACTTCAAGACTCCACACCTTTTGTATTCAACTTTTGATCTGTGACCATAATGGACTCAAATGGGGGTAGGACCACAACCCGTGAAGGAGATCAGTTCCACTACTCTTACATTTAGGGCAAAATGTAAGCCTGTCTGGCTTTGTTGCTCGGGGACCTGTTGAGCTGGATTCGAAAGGAAAAGCAGAATATCATCCGCAAAAAAAGCTGACTGAATTTGCCTATTATTTACAAAAATACCCTGGAAGGTGCTATGTGTAGATAACAATCTTACCAATGGTTCCAGAGCCAGATTAAAAAGTAATGGGGAAAGGGGGCAACCCTGCCTGGTTCCTTTCCGTAACGGAAAAGGGGCTGACAGATATCCTGGAATGTATACTTGAGCCTTCGTATTTGTGTAAATTTCTCTAATGTAGGTATAAAATGACCCCGAAAAACGCATTTCATCTAGAACTCTATAAAGCCATGACCACTCAATATTATCAAAGGCTTTCTCGGCGTCTATTGTAAGCAAAGCGGGAGATTCTCCTTTCAGAGGCCGAAGGTTAACCCTATCCAGGACAAGACGAACTTTTCTAATATTTAGTGTCCCTGATCTTTTCTGAATGAAACCGGCCTGTCCTGGGGAAATCAGTTGGGGAAGAATTATAGCTAGACAATTTGCCATAATCTTTGACATTATCTTCATATCTAGGTTGATAAGTGATATGGGCCTGTACGAACCAGGATCCTTCGGGTCCTTCCCCTGTTTAGGGATCAATTTTATATATGCCCGGTTATTATTTTGGAAAGACGCATTACCGTCTAATATGCTATTATACAGTCATGGACAAAAGTTTTGAGAATGACACCAAAATTATATTTTCACATGATCTGTTGCCCTCTGGTTTTTAATTGTGTTTGTCTGATGTTTACATCACATACAGAAATATAATTGCAATCATATTATGAGTACCAAAAGTTATATTGACAGTTAGAATGAGTTAATGCAGCAAGTCAATATTTGCAGTGTTGACCCTTCTTCTTCAGGACCTCTGCAATTATCCCTGGCATGCTCTCAATCAACTTCTGGACCAAATCCTGACTGATAGCTGTCCATTCTTGCATAAGCAATGCTTGCATTTTGCCAGAATTTGTTGTTTTTTGTTTGTCCACCCCTCTCTGGGATTAAGATCTGGGGAGTTTCCAGGCCATGGACCCAAAATCTCTATGTTTTTTTCCATGAGCCATTTAGTGATCACCTTTGCTTTATGGCAAGGTGCTCCATCATGCTGGAAAAGGCATTCTTGGGCGCCAAACTGCTCTTGGACAGTTGGGAGAAGCTGCTCTTGGAGGACATTCTGGTACCATTCTTTTTTCATGGCTGTGTTTTTAGGCAAGACTGTGAGTGAGCCGATTCCCTTGGCTGAGAAGCAGTTGGCATGAGACAAGAGTGGTGGTAGCGCTCACCTCTTCTTCTCCTAATAAGCTGTTTTCCAGATGTCCCAAACAATTGAAAAGGGGATTCATCTGAGAAAATGACTTTACCCCAGTCCTCAGCAGTCCACTCCCTGTACCTTTTGCAGAATATCAGTCGGTCCCTGATGTTTTTTCTGGAGAGAAGTGGCTTCTTTGCTGCCCTCCTTGAAACCAGGCCTTGCTCAATGAGTCTCCGCCTCACAGTGCGTGCAGAAGCACTCACACCAGCCTGCTGCCATTGCTGAGCTACCTCGGCACTGCTGGTAGTCCGATCCCGCAGCTGAAACAGTTTAAAGATACGGTCCTGGCGTTTGCTGGTCCTTCTTGGGCGCCCAGGAGCCTTTTTGGCAACAATGGAAGCTCTCTCCTTGAAGTTCTTGATGATGCGATAGATTGTTGAATGAGGTGCAATCTTTGTAGCTGCGATACTCTTCCCTGTTAGGCCATTTTTGTGCAGAGCAATGATGGCTGCACGTGTTTCTTTAGAGATAACCATGGTTAACTGAAGAGAAACAATGATACCAAGCACCAGCCTCCTTTTAAAGTGTCCAGTGGTGTCATTCTTACTTAATCATGACTGATTGATCACCAGCCCTGTTCTCATCAACACCCACACCTGTGTTAATGGAACAATCACTAAAACAATGTTAGCTGCTCCTTTTAAGGCAGGAATGCAATGATGTTGAAATGTGTTTTGGGGGTTAAAGTTCATTTTCTTAGCCAATATTGACTTTGCAAGTAATTGCTGTTAAGCTGTTCACTCTTTATGACATTCTGGAGTATATGCAAATTGCCATTAGAAAAACTTAAGCAGTAGACTTTGTAAAAACTAATATTTGTAGCATTCTCAAAACTTTTGGCCATGACTGTACAGCTCTAGTAATGTAGGTAAGATCTCTTCCTTTACTGTTTTATAGAATTCTCCCGTAAATCCGTCAGGGCCAGGGGCTTTATAATTGTGCATGGAGTTGATTGTCCCCAATATTTCTTCCCCCGTAATTTTGGCATTCAGAAAAGTGCGATGCTCTTCTGTGAGTCGAGGTAGTGTCACTTTAGATAAAAGATTATTATCGGTAAATTTGTCTCGCTTTTCCGACGAATAAAGGTTTCTATAATACGTGCCTAAAGTCTCAATTATTGTCTTAGGGTTTTTGTGTATCTCCTCCTTTTGATTTTTTTATTTGCATGGGTCCCTGAGTTATAATCCTATTTTTCGCTAAATTGGCCATTATTTTCCCTGCTTTATTTCCAAAGCGATGTAATGTAGCTTCTTGCATTGACCTAGCCATTTGTTCCCGTTTTTCCGCCCACCCATTAAAAGCCTTTTGGGCTATTACCCATCTGTCTCTATGGTCCCTATCAGGATGCTTTTGAAAAGAAGTATATGCTTCCCTCAATTTATGGGAGGTTTCAGTAAATTTAAGTTGAGCCTTTTTCTTCAAATAGAAAACATGTGCTATCGTTCTGCCCCGTAATACTGCCTTCGCCGTGTCCCATAATAACATAGGTGTGTCTTTATGCTGATCATTATGTACCATAAACTCTGTCCACCATTCCTTTAATTTGAAGGAAAAATCTTCGTTATCTTTAAGGAAGGAAGGATATCTCCACAGATAGTCCGTTCCTCTGGGATAGATAATTGCTAGGTCTAACACCATCGGGACATGGTCAGAAATCACCAAACCTTGGATAGTAGCTGAGTGGAGCGCACGTACCAGGTTCCCTGAAATAAGAAAGTAGTCAATGCGAGACCAGGAACTATTAGCATTCCCTATCCTGAGGGTGCAATAGTCTCCACGCATCCCATAAGGCCGTGACACTTAACAGAGGACGCATAACTTTATCATGGCCGCGTGGTACATTTGGGGGGCCTTTGGCGTTTCTCTTATCCTCTAGCACAGATACCACCGAGTTGAAATCCCCCCAATTAGTAGATTAAAATGGGAATGTTCTAAAATTTTGGCCTCAAGTCATTGAAAAAATGATTTGTTGTTTTCGTTCGGGGCATAAATATTAAAGATTTTATAAATTCCTCCAGGGATCTCCACTGAGACATCTGAACCCTACCTTCTGTGTCCGCATGTTTCCAGGATTTGATGTTGTAATCTCCTACTGACTAATGTAATAACCCCTGCTTTCCTTTTAACTGAAGATGACCCGTAGACTCCTCCAACCCACAATTTCCCCATCCTCTGCATGTCTGAACCTTCCAGATGAGTCTCCTGAAGGAGCGCAATGTCCGGTTTGAGGCGATTAAGGTGGCGTAATATCTCAATTCTGTTTTGGGGGGAACGTAACCCCTTAACATTCCAGGTGACTATTCTCATAAAGCACACGTAATAAATGGAAATCCTGCCTTTCGTTTACCATGTTTTTGCTGCCCTCCCTTGCCAAAAAAAAATTCAACCAATTAGACAATTGAACATAGTGCTCACTTGCAATAACGAGAGTAGTAATAATAATAACTCTGTGTAAAATCTTCGCTACTTCACTTGAATCCAAAACCCCCAAACATTTCAAACATCTCCCTCCCCTCCCCCTCCAACTATACCATAATACTCAGACTTCACTTTTTTCTGATCATTTTCCAAGCTCAGTCACCCTTATACTTGTATAGCATTTAACCAATATAAAGGAGTGTCCCACCTACAAAGAGAGAGAGAGAGAGAAAAAAAAAAAAGGGGTTCTCTTTCCTTTCCTCCTCCTCAGATTTCTTGAATTTTTTCCACAGCGGCTTCTCCAACCTAAATCAAAGAACACCACCTTGAATTTTACACATCCGACATTTGTCTCAGGTTCCCTTAAGTTCCTTGTTTTGTTGTCTCCGGTCTTTCGGAGAAGCTGTAGCGAGCTTCACAGAGCTCCCTTTGGTCACTCTCTGGTCCGGTGAGTCATTGCGCCCTTGTCCTGGAGAATTCCTGAGGTCACGAGGACTGCTGATCCGCTCAATAAAGGCCTCTGCCTCCTTTGGGCTTGAGAAAGAATTGTAGGATCCATCCTGATGTCTGATAATCAACGTTGACGGGTACTTTAACTGGAAGCGTATATTTCTCTTAAATAAGGCTGAGCATATGTATGAGAATGCCCTCCGCTGCCGTGTGACCTCCGCAGAAAAATCCTCGAAGAGCAAGAGGCGCGAGCCTTTCACCTCCAAGGGATGTTTCAATTTCTTGTACGCCTGTAATATTTCCTGTTTATCGGAGAAGTCCAAATATTTCATTGTGACTTGTCTTGGGCGTCTGTTATTTTCACTCTCATCACCTCTCCTTGGTGGACCAATGCGATGCACCCTTTCCACTTTTCTACTTCCTGCTACTCCCAGGGTTGTAGGAATAGTTGATTCACACAATGTACGTAGCTCACCAACCGGGTATGTTTCAGGGAGGCCGACAATGCCCAAATTGCTCCTCCTGGAGCGGTTCTCCATATCGTTCACACGGTCCCTCAGGATCAAACTGTTTTTAGTGTCAGTCTTGGCCAATTCTAATGCTTGCCACAGTCATATAGTCGGGATCTTTTATTCAAGTTATCTATTTCAAATATGTTAACTTAAAGGGGTTCTCCAGTTATAAACAGTTACTACAAATTTTCATATACTAGGTCAGTGAAAACTGGTAATTGTTACAAGGGGGCTCCCAAATTTCATGTGGGAATATAGCAATGTTCATACATGCATACAGTCTGTAGTACTCTCAAATGTAGAAAAGTACAAACCTTTAGTCAGTGAACAAATCTGTAACACACATGTACTGCCACAAAGAGAATGTAGGACTGCCCTTCTGATTGCTAAAAAAAACAACTTGATAATCATTTTTATTTTTATATATATATATATATATATATATATATATATATATATATATATATATATATGTATATATATATATATATATATATTAGTTCTCCTGATTAGCTATGTCACTTACCTAATGTGCAGTGCATTGCAGCTTAGGTATCCATGGTTGAGACAACGAACAACTGTTGCTATAGGAGTTGTCATAACCATGGATACCTAAGCTGCATTGCATTGCACATGAGGAAAGTGACATAGCTAATAAGGAAAACTATACTACATTTTTAATTGGAGGTATTTCCTAATATTATTCTTATTACACCTACATTAGAGCTCGTCAAACTCGCAAAAAAACGGGACCGGCAGGTCCCTGATAAATTTTTAAAAAACCCCGGATCCTCTCCGAAATCTGGTTCCCATATAAGTCTATGGGGACCAGAATTCGGAGATTAAAAACGTTGGTGGAAGGGATAGGGGGGCAGGAGCGCGCGGTGTACTCACTGAGGCTGTGTCTTGGTGGCAAGCTGCTTCCGGTTCATGCACTTTCTTCCAGAGCCGACAATTTAACTCTCATCTGCTTTGCCCCCCCACCGGCGCGTGTAATTGGTTGCAGTTAGACACACGCCCACCCTGAGTGTCAGCGTGTCAACTGACTGTAACCAGTCACAGGTGCCAGAACGGCCGGTGGGCAGGGAAAGCAGTGCAAGGGTCTGCGGGTCAGTATGGTGGGACAAAAATAAATGAATAATTAAAACAATTGGTGCAGGGTCCCCATATTCTGATGCCAGCACAGATAAAGCCCATGGCTGCAGCCCCCATCTGTTGGGCTTTATCTGTCCTGTGTATCAAAATAAGCCCAAAGTCACACGTATGAGTCTGGCATGACATCACCCTGCACAGCCTGCCGCTCTAAGTATATGAGCGTGCAGGTACATAGAAACACATGTGGCTGACCCGCTCATGTCAGAAAAGTATGCGGCTGTGCCAGGTGATGTGATGCGAGACTCATGCGAGTCTGGCATGACATCACATGGCACGGCCTGCGCTCTAAGTGTGACTCCGGCCTAAAAGAAACAGCATGCAGATTTTTTAATTTAATTTAAATAAATAATTAAAAAAAAAAATGTGCGGTCGCCCCCCCTACCCCCAATTTTGATACCCAGCTAAGATAAAGCCAGCTGGGGGTTGCTATTCTCAGCCCGCAGCCTCCCTTATTGCCACATCAATTAGATGTGACAATCCCGGTGCTTTACCGGCTCTTCACATTGCCCAGGTCTGGTGGTAATTGGATAATAGCAGGGGTTAATAACAGCACACAGCTGCTTCTAAACTCTAGGTTAGTGATGGCACAGGCGTCTATGAGGTACCTGTATCAAAACCTGTAAATGAAAGTAGATAAGCACAAACACAGAGAAAAAATCCTTTATTTGGAATAAAATACAAAAACCATCCGCTTTCACCACTTTATTAACCCCCTAAGCACCCCTCCAGGTCCGGGGTAATCCAGACGGGGCCCCACACCGCTTCCAGCTCTGCTACATCTCACAGCAAGCTACCATAGAACATGACCGCCGGCTGTGAGTGCAGACAATGACTGAGCCGCGATGAGCAATCACTGCAGGCAGACACTGTCACAGGCTGGCGGCACGTCTGACTGCAACCAATCACAGACGACAGGACGGCCGGTGGACAGGGAAAGCTGTGTGTATGCGATGAGCCTATTGCGCAGTACAGGAAGTGATTGGGCGACCCGGAAGCAGTTTGCCGCCATGACACTGAGTTTTCGTAAGTATGAAACGCTCGCTTAATTCTTGATTTCTTTATTTTTCCTTTAATTTCCTCAGTGCCGAATCCGGATCATACACCCAGAATCCCGGGCCCAGGTCCAGCACCCGGGCATCTTTGAAACCGTGCGGATCCGGACTTTTACAGACCGGGTCTGCTCAGCCCTAATTGTGATGAGATCTTGGAGATGGAGTTAACTTGCACATGTACATTATCACCAATAGCAATATATAATGATACATTAAGATATCAAAAAGGTTATAGAACTTTTTTTAGTCAAATTTCCTTTGTTTATATACGTTGTGTTTTTGTAAGCCAAAAAATTTTAAGAAAAACATTCTTGTAAAAAAAAAAAAAAAAAGCGTTGCGGGACTGGAGCGGTGCGGAGAAAAGTTGAAGATACCAGCGGGTAACTATAATAGGATGAGGGACCATAGATTAAAGCAACTCGTTAAAAAAAACAAAACCGCTGGCTTGGTTGTTTAACACATTCCTATGTTAAATATTTGCATATTTGATTTTGGACTTGTTGGTTGACTACTCTGATCGTCGTGCCTCAGTTGGTTGGTATGTATAGGTACTATGGCTGATATAATGATCTCATTAAACTTTTTTGTTTTATGAAGGTCATCTTTATTAGCTGTAATACACAACATGTCAGATAATTTATGTTGTTTTGTGAATTAATACCAATGAAATTTTGGTGGCCAGTAGCTTTTGTGGAACTACATTACACTGATGAGCAAAAGCACCATCCACTTCAGCTTCAAATGTGAGACTACCTTCTTTTTGTAGACAATCATCTTGGCTATCTCATAGATAAATTTAACTTGCAACTATATAGCATATGATTAGTTATGCAGACTCTTGTCATGTCACTGCATTGTTACTGTAAATGCAAACAGTTGCACACTGAAAAAGCCAAAAATGTACTAGGGAAAATATGGCACTGCATTACTGCAAAAGAGAGCTATTTAGTTTATGTATTGGCCAATGCATGTAAGCCCGGAAACCAAACGGCAAGGTATATCTCTGTAATCCGGGAACCTAACTTACATTTTTGGCTTTTTCAGTGTGCAACTGTTTGCATTTATAGTTACTATGTTTTTTCAGTTAGCACCTGTTCACATTTGTTGCATGTGCGGGTCAGTTTTTTGATACTTCTAGTGAGTTTCTTTCTGACTGGACACTCCGCCCTAAGACCTGGCTGTTCATAACCATTAAAGCAGGAGCCTAGCTGCCCATACATGGAGGTTTGCAGTCCAAATAGTGGCATTTTTCCCAGATACGGATGTTTTTAACCTAGATAGTGGCATTTAAGTTAGGTTCCCGGATTACAAAGATATACCTTGCCGTTTGGTTTCCGGGCTTACATGCATTGGCCAATACATAAACTAAATATCTCTCTTTTGCAGTAATGCAGTGCCCTATTTTCCCTAGTACATTTTTGGATTTTTCAGTGTGCAACTGTTTGCATTTATAGTTACTATGTTTTTTCAGTTAGCACTTGTTCACATTTGTTGGATGTGCGGGTCAGTTTTTTGATACTGCATTGTTACTGTTCTGCTACTGGTGGTGGAAAAATCTTTTTCTCCCTGTATACTACAAATTACAACCTGTTCTCACAGTCCCCAATAGCTCAGTGTTATAAGGTTGATTCCCAAGTGAACGGTCAATGGATCAAATCAAGGAGCAGCCATTGAAAAAAATTCCCAAGAAAAAAGAAACTGCATCGTCCAGCTCATTGATAGTAGTGTATCGGCCAAGAAAATTGCCAAACTGTATAATGTGAGTGCTATGACAGCTGGAAAAATACAAATAAAGAACGTCCGTCCATTCAAAAGCCAGTACAGGCAAAATATCGGAGTCAACAAGTCGGCTCATCACAATGTCTACCAGTTCTGGAGCGACAAATACAGCAGTGGAGGTAGCTAGTGTGCTTCATAATAGTGAGATTACAGACGTCCATGCAAGCACAGTGTGACGCACATTACACAATTCTGGGATAGTGGCCCGAAAAAAGATGAAGAAGCCTCGATTCAATATTGTCATCAGAATCATCGGATCAAGTTTGCCAAAAAGTTTGAAAAGTGAACAGTAGAAGATTGTAAAGAAGTGATTTGGATGAGACAAAAGTCAATAGACTAGGCTCTGATGGGTGCAAATGGGTCTGGAAGAAACAAGGGAACAAGGGGCTAACAGATAAGTTGAAAGAACTGTCAAGTTCGGTGGAGGAAGCCTGATGATATAGGGTTGTTTCGATGGTGTTCTCAATGCTGAGCTATATGTGAGTATCCTACAAGACGTGTTACTTCGTACACTTGAGTACTTTGAGTATGAAAAGGACGACATAGTGCTCCAACAGAACATCGACCTGTAGCATTCGTCAAAATTAGCAAAGGTATGGTTCAATGAAGTAGGGGTTCTGGATTGGCCCCCACAGTCCTCAGACCTCAACCCAATCAAACACTTGTGGGTAGAGTTGAAGAAATAGCTGTATACATACCCAAGCGCTTCGACCAGTATGCCCCAACTTTGGGAACATGTTGAAAAAATATGGGATCAGATTTTGGTTTAGACTTGCTTGAATCTGATCGAGAGCATACCCAGAAGGATTCAAGTAGTGTTGAAAGCCGAAGGTGGGGTTTACAAAATAGGAGCAAAACAGTAACAATGCAGTGACATGACAAGATTCTTCATAACTAATCATATGCTAAATAGTTGGAAGATAGTTGGAAGTCAAATTTATGTATGAGAAAGACAAGATGATTGTCTATAAAATCAAGGTAGTCTCATGTGCAAAGCTGTAGTGGATGGTGAGATATGGAACCTGAAAATCAAAAGTTCCCAGTATGTGCTATTGTCTAGGAAAAAAACTACTAGTTGGGAGAAAAGCAAATGCTCATTCCCCTCTCCAATTATGGATGCATTTTCTAGGTATGAGAGAGATAATTAAATATGTAGTATTGAATTCTCTTACAAGTGGTCTTTTTTAGCATTCTGATTTCAGTACGTCCCGTTTGCTTTCTTTGTATTATCATGGCCTGCTAAGGCTAAATTGTATTAATAGACTTAGTTAAGGAACTTGTTTCTGGCTCTTGATTCCTATTTTGTTTTAATTGCAGGTGAGGAAGAAGAGAATGAAGATTTGTCCACGTTAAAAGGTAAATTTTATTCAGTGGAATATGGAATTATCTTGAAGACAGTAAGCACTTCCAATGTGTGTTGAAAAAGTGGGTCTGGGTCTACACTTGGAAGCCTAAAGGTCCAGTCACACTAAACAACTTACCAGCGATCCCAACAACGATAGGGATCGCTGGTAAGTTGCTAGGAGGTTGCTGGTGAGATGTCACACTGCGACGCTCCAGCGATCCCACCAGCAACCTGACCTGGCAGGGATCGCTGGAGCGTCGCTACACGAGTTGCTGGTGAGCTCACCAGCAACCAGTGACCAGCCCCCAGCGCCGCGTGGAAGATGCTGCGCTTGGTAACTAAGGTAAATATCGGGTAACCAACCCGATATTTACCTTGGTTACCAGCGCACGCAGCTACACGTGCAGAGAGCAGGGAGCAGCGCACACTGAGCGCTGGCTCCCTGCTCTCCTAGTTACAGCACACATCGGGTTAATTACCCGATGTGTACTGCAGCTAAATGTGCACAGAGCAGGGAGCAGCGCACACTGCTTAGCGCTGGCTCCCTGCTCTCCTAGCTACAGCACACATCGGGTTAATTAACCCGATGTGTCCTGCAGCTACATGTGCACAGAGCAGGAGCCGGCACTGACAGTGAGAGCGGCGGAGGCTGGTAACAAAGGTAAATATCGGGTAACCAAGGACAGGGCTTCTTGGTTACCCGATGTTTACTGTGGTTACCAGCCTCCGCAGAAGCTGGCTCCTGCTGCCTGCATTTAGTTGTTGCTGTCTCGCTGTCACACACAGCGATCTGTGCTTCACAGCGGGACAGCAACAACTAAAAAATGGCCCAGGACATTCAGCAACAACCAACGACCTCACAGCAGGGGCCAAGTTGTTGCTGGATGTCACACACAGCGACATCACTAGAAACATCGCTGCTACGTCACAAAAGTTGTTCGTTAGCAGCGATGTTGCTAGCGATGTTGCTTAGTGTGACGGGGCCTTTATTCAGACATAAGACAGTGTACAAATATTAGCTCTTCCTATTCAATTTAACATTACACTGTCGAAGTGCAACCATTTGCATGTATAATTATAAACAATTGTAATGCTTTAGTTATATTATAATTGTTTTCTGTTCTACTTTATTAATAATATCTACTCAAACCTAAAAAACAAATTGTGCCTCTCTCTACTTTTAACATTGAAAAACTTAGAATTCAAAATTAAATGGAAATAATTAATGCTCATTCTGCAGCAGTGTAAGATAAAAGCCTGTATCCTAAGATCCTAACTTGTCAGATCCCTAAAGGAATGTCCCATTACCAATTTAGTAATCCTCAATCACTCAAACTTACAAAAAGAAGACGCTACTCAGTTCATGCTAAAAATATATGGATTTTTTGATCATACTTCAGGCTGACCCATTTATGATTTCCTTTCTTCTGCTGATGTTGCCTCTTTTCCATGACACATACTGGCTTCTGGCCTGTTAAGTATATACAGTAGATCAGGGGTGTCATACTCATTTTCACCACGGGCCACTTCAGCATGGCCTTCAAAGGACCTCTTGTACTTTAAAGATCTCCATGCAACATGGTACGAGCATGGACTGCAATGAACAAACTGGCCAGGAGCTTTATGAGAGCTCTCCCTGGATAGTAGGGCAATACAAGAGCTGTCCCTGGGTTGTAGGGCTGTAGGAGAGCTGTCCCTGGGTAGAAAAGCTATAAAAAAGCTGTCTCTGGGTAGTAGGGCTATACCATAGCTATCCCTGGGTACTAGGACTTTTCTGCAGCTGTCCTTGTGTAGTAGGACTATACGAGAGCTGTCCCTGGTAGTAGGGCTATCAAGAGCTGTCCCAGGTTAGAAAGGCTATACGACAGCTGTCCTTGGGTAGTAGGGCTTTAAGAGAGTTGTTCATGGGTAGTAGGGCTATAAGAGAGTTGTCCCTGGGTAGTATTAAAGAAGTTGTCCAGTTACCAAAACTGATTTTTTTTTTTCTGATAAATCTTGCTAATATGTGCCCCTCAACACATCTATTATGTTTTTTCAGCAAAATTACCTTTCATTGTGCACTAGCAGCACATGCTCATTGCTGGCTCCAGCTCTGATGGGGTTAATCTCTCCTCTGACTTCCTGTGTTCAGTTCCTACAAGTCCCAGAATTCTTTGTGGCTCTAGGGCGGTGTCTGGCTTATCTAACACACCCATTGTGTCTAATACACCCACTCTGCTCCCACCCAAACCCTCCTCCCTGCCTCTTCCCAGTGGATGTGCACTGAGATCAATTACACAGAGACAGCAGCACCTTTACACAGCCAGGGGAAGAAAGTGTGTGCGCGCGTATATACAGTGTGTGTGTGTGAATATACAGTGTGTGTGTGTATATACAGTGTGTGTGTGTTTATACAGTGTGTGTGCGTATATATACAGTGTGTGAGTGTGTATGTGTGTGTGTGTATATACAGTGTGTGTGTATATACAGTGTGTGTGCGTATATATACAGTGTGTGAGTGTGTATGTGTGTGTGTGTATATACAGTGTGTGTGTGTATATACAGTGTGTGTGTGAATATACAGTGTGTGTGTGTATATACAGTGTGTGTGTGTATATACAGTGTGTGTGTGAATATACAGTGTGTGTGCGTATATACAGTGTGTGTGTGAATATACAGTGTGTGTGTGTATATACAGTGTGTGAGTGAGTGTGTATGTGTGTGTGTATGTCATACTCACCTGTCTGCAGGGTCCATGCTTGCTTCCAGCCCCTGTCCCGGTCCCGCCGCTCTGGCTGTGTGCAGTCTCCCCGGGGCAGGACCTTGCTTGAAGGACCTGGCCGTGGATCACCTGATGCAGTCACCTGACGCATCAGCTGATCGTAGTCTCGCCGGCTTTTTCGGCCGGCTATCAGCTGATCCTGCTGTCAGGGGACTTCATCAGCTGATTACCGGCAGCTGCTGCAGCGATGGGCGAGGATCATACTCCTGTCCAATCGATCGCTCCAGGAGCTGCCGGTAATCACCACAGCACATAAGTGAGTATGTATTTATTTCTTTTTTTTTTTCTACTGATGCATCAGCTGATTGTATAATCGGCTTTTATACAATCAGCTGATGTGTGATGGGATTCAGGCACTTGATCCTGACACATCATCTGATCGGTATGCCTTCCAGCAAACCGATCAGATGATATTGGATCCGGATTGGACAGCGCGGGACCCTGACCCAGGATTACTGCGGAGGGGGGAGTTCTTTATTTCAATAAAGATGGAGTCACTAATTGTGTTGTGTTTTATTTCTAATAAAAATATTTTTCTGTGTGTTGTGTTTTTTTTTTTTATCATTACTAGAAATTCATGGTGGCCATGTCTAATATTGGCGTGACACCATGAATTTCGGGCTTAGGGCTAGCTGATAATATACAGCTAGCCCTAACTCCATTATTACCCGGCTAGCCACCCGGCTTCAGGGCAGCTGGAAGAGTTGGATACAGCGCCAGAAGATGGCGCTTCTATGAAAGCACCATTTTCTGGGGTGGCTGCGGACTGCAATTCGCAGTGGGGGTGCCCAGAAAGCTTGGGCACCCTTCACTGTGGATTCCAATCCCCAGCTGCCTAGTTGTACCCGGCTGGACACCAAAATTAGGCGAAGCTCACGTCATTTTTTTTTTAAATTATTTCATGAAATTCATGAAATAATTAAAAAAAAAAAGGGCTTCTTTATATTTTTGGTTCCCAGCCGGGTAGAAATAGGCAGCTGGGGGTTGGGGGCAGCCCGTACCTGCCTGCTGTACCCGGCTAGCATATAAAATATGGCGAAGCCCACGTCATTTTTTTTTTCTCTTTTTTGGCAAAAAACTGCATACAGTCCGGGATGGAGTATGCTGAGCCTTGTAATTCTGCAGCTGCTGTCTGCTCTCCTGCATACACTAGTGAATGGAGGATGCTGAGCCTTGTAGTTCTGCAGCTGCTGTCTGCTCTCATGCATACACTAGTGAAGTTATGTACTAGTAAAACAACTCCCATGTCAGGAGCCAAAATTGGGAAAGATTTGTTTTGCCGAATCCATTGCAGGGTTAATGGTGTTCTCAGATTTTACAGAGGACCTCAATGTTAGCCTGTGTGGATGACGTAGGACGCATTAAGCATCCAGGCTTCAGAAGAAGGAGGACAAAGATGGCCAAAAGAGGAGGCGCTGCACCCGGAGAATGGAGACGGTCATCTGACCAGTCTGCAACGCCCCTTAGGTAAGTATTATAAAGTCATGTTTATGTTCTACACAGTGGCCTGGGCTCTTATATACAGTATGTTAGAATGCTGTATATAAGAGCCCACTGGTGGTGGCCGCAGCTTATAGTCACCAAATCTGGTGACAGGTTCCCTTTAAGTGCCCGGCTCCTGGTCTTATACTCACCTTACAGCGTCTTCATCTTCCATCAGTGGTTTTCTGTAGTTTGTGACCTGCCAGCTTCGCTAATGTTTCATGGAGTAATCTGGAGGTCACAACTCAATACAAGTCTATGAGACCCTCGTTCTGGCATTCATAGAGTTAGATTGAGAGCTTGTGACGTAATTTCTAACTTCCAGACGTGATTGTCACAAGATAGCGCTGCGGGACCGGAGTATCGCCGATAAAATACACAACAGGGGTTTTAAGCGCCACTCGCGTGCTGAAATAAAACACTGGAGCGGTGCTTTAAGTAAAGGCTGTAAAGCGGTAGACAACCCCTTTTACGTTTGGCCGGTTGCTAATTTCTACTGAAAATTAGCCATTTGCCATAATTCAGAGATTAGCATCAGAGTCCTGATAGCCATAAAGACCTAAAAATCAAGGTGAAGGTGAAGGTGGGACTCACCTGGTGCAGGTCCATGTGGAAACGGATCTGTAAATGTATAAAGCATTGCGATGAAAACAAAGGAACGGCTTTCCTGTAAGGATTGCCTGTCAGCTGGTGCTAAGGCTGCTTTCACACATCCGGTTTTTGCTGTGCGGCACAATACGGCGCTTTGCAGAAAAAACGCAACCTTTTTTTTTTGCCGCCGGTTGAGTTTTTTTCTGCATAGACTTGCATTAGCGCCGTATTGGGCCGCATGGCCTTGCGTTGCGTCCGTTTTTTGCCGGATGCGGCATATTTAGCCCATGATGGAACGTTGCCTGGCACTTTTTTTGTGCGGCAAAAAAACGCATCCGGCGAGATTTACAATGCAAGCCTTTGGACGCCGGATGCGGTTTTTTGCACTGCGGATGCTCAGTATCAAGCCGCATCCGTCAAAAAATGGACGGGCCGCATGGAAAAACTTATGCAACGGATCTGTTTTTTTCGCCGCATCCGTTGCATAGGTTTTCGAGCCGCACTGCAAAACCGGATGTGTGAAAGCAGCCTAAGACGTCTACTACTTCCAGACCGTGACCATATAGTGTGGTGAGGACTGAAAGCAATTACTACTCTGAGGCTGGACCAGAGCGCAGCAGGCAGACGCTGACCCCCTTCTCTGCTCCAATCATGCTCTGACCTGATTGTATATCATCAAGGCTGGAGCTTTCCATCCGGTGGCCATTCACAGAAATGTTCAGATATCAGCAGGCGAGAGAAAAGAACACAAGGTCCGGAAGCAGAAGCAGATACATATAGCGGAGCACTGCGGGAATTTGTGATTTGGCACATTGCTACACCAACACCAAGATTGGTACTTCTCTGGGGAGGTGGTATGGTCATAGTAAAGGCCGCTTTACACGCTGCGACATCGCATGTCGCTAGGGATAGCACCCACCCCCATCGTTCGTGCGTCACAGGCAAATCGCTGCCTGTAGCGAACAATATCGCAGGAACGCGTCACACGAACTTACCTTCCTAACGACGTCGCTGTGGATGGCGAACAACGTCCTTTCTAAGGGGGCGGTTCGTGCGGCGTCACACGGCAGCCGTCCAATAGAAGCGGAGGGGCAAAGAGCAGCCGCATGAAAGTCACGCCCACCTCGTTACCAGAGGACGCAGGGACGGTGTTGTTCGTCGGTCCCGGGGTGTCACACGTAGCGATGGAACGACAGGAACGACGAACAACCAAATGAGCAACGATATTTGGAAAATGAACGACGTGTCAACAATCAATCAATGATTTGGTGAGTATTTGGGATCGTTAGCGGTCGCTTGTAAGTGTCACACGCAACGACGTTGCTAACGAGGCCGGATGTGCGTCACAAATTCCGTGACCCCAGTGATATCTCGTTAGTGATGTTGCTGCGTGTAAAGCGGCCTTAAGTCAGGGCTCCTACAGAGGTATATATAGGTGGTGGTGATCAGAATAGAAAAGGCACACAAAGAAAAAGGGAATGATGGGCACACCGGGCTGTATGTAGGGTGTTCTGTGTACACGAGCCTAAGGGTATGTGCCCATGATCAGGGTTCAGGGCGCTGAAGTCTCTCACTTGTGTTCTCCCTACGGAGGACACAGGCGAATGCGCGATAAACAACTGACATGCTGCAGTCTGGAAAGACGCACCGCAGATCAGGGTTTGCTGCGGAAAAAACAAGCACAGCGGGCACAGGATTTCTAGAAATCCCTCCACTGTGCTTGTACTGTACAATGCAGCGTTTTGGACACAGCTGAAGAATGCCGCATCCAAAACGCTGCAAACATTGATCGTGGGCACGCACCAGCAGACATTCAACTTCTCCCACACAAATGAAAAGCAGAAACCTTGTAGCACCTGCACTTATTGGAAGATAACCCATAAATATCGCTACTATCCGTCATGAGGTCATTTAAGTGGCCGTTGGATCATTCGGCCAAAAGCAATCATTCTGGATTCCCCCATACATAGTAACACTTAGACAGGCCAACATGCCGAATACTATTTTTTTTCTCCCACATGTTACATTGTGGGCAGATCCAGCAAGTTTTGACAACTTTAATGTTTTTGGGGACCTTCGCTAATAGTATACAAACACTGAACAATAAAAAATAAATCTTTATTTTTATATAGCGCTAACATATTCCGCAGCGCTTTACATACATCAGGAACACTGTCCCCATTGGGGCTCACAATCTAAATTCCCTATCTGTATGTTTTTTGGAACAATCCTCTACTGACCACTTCTATAATCCAGCATCAAATACAGCTGACCGGGGCCACATGAAATATTCTACATTACTGGACATTTTAAGAACTGGACTTCCTTCACCAAAAAAAATAAAAAATTGCTAGCAATGATCTGTTCACATGGTATTTGATGAGGATTTTCAGCGGGAATGTGATGGCTTAGGCTGCTTTCATACATCCGGTTTTTGCAGTGTGGCTCAAAAACCTATGCAACGGATGCGGCGAAAAAAACGGATCTGTTGCATACGTTTTTCCATGCGGCCTGTCCGTTTGACGGATGTGGCTTGATACTGAGCATGCGCAGAGCAAAAAAAAAACGCATTCGGCCGCCGGATGCAGTGTTTGCCGCAGGACGCCGCATCTGGCGTCCATAGGCTTGCATTGTAAATCGCGCCGGATCTGGCGTCATGCGTTTTTTTCGCCGCACAAAAAAAAGTGCCAGGCAACGTTCCATCCGACCGCCGCATGGGCTCAATATGCCGCATTCGGCAAAAAATGGCAAATGCATGTCACTATCTGTCTCCCCTCTGGGACTTGTTGTGCAGGTGACCGGATGCTACATGTCACTAACTGTATCCACTCTGGGACTTGTGCAGGTGACCGGATGCTAAATGTCACTATCTGTCTCCACTCTGTGATTTCTGCTGCATAGTACCAACTGTATACACTCTCACCTGCAGAACAAGTACCACAGTGGAGACAGTTAGTGACATGTAGCATCCGTTCACCTGCACAAGTCCCAGAGTGGATACAGTGACATGCAGCACACTATGTGTCAGAGCACAGCATGTCACCAACTTGCTCTGCTCTGTCACCTGCGGTGCTGCATGTCACGTTTTTGCTGCGATTTGGTGCGTTTTTTGCTGCGTTTTTGCTCACTGCGTTTTTAATCAGTACACAATGCCATTAAAGATTGTTGATGAAAAAAAAAAAAGGTCTGATGTCATTTCCTTATTCAAAATGTTCATTGTATGCAGGAGAGCAGACAGCAGCTGCAGAACTACAAGGCTCAGCATCCTCCATTCACTAGTGTATGCAGGAGAGCAGACAGCAGCTGCAGAACTACAAGGCTCAGAATCCTCCATTCACTAGTGTATGCATGAGAGCAGACAGCAGCTGCAGAACTACAAGGCTCAGCATCCTCCATTCACTAGTGTATGCAGTAGAGCAGACAGCAGCTGCAGAACTACAAGGCTCAGCATCCTCCATTCACTAGTGTATGCAGGAGAGCAGACAGCAGCTGCAGAACTACAAGGCTCAGCATCCTCCATTCACTAGTGTATGCAGGAGAGCAGACAGCAGCTGCAGAACTACAAGGCTCAGAATCCTCCATTCACTAGTGTATGCATGAGAGCAGACAGCAGCTGCAGAACTACAAGGCTCAGCATCCTCCATTCACTAGTGTATGCAGTAGAGCAGACAGCAGCTGCAGAACTACAAGGCTCAGCATCCTCCATTCACTAGTGTATGCAGGAGAGCAGACAGCAGCTGCAGAACTACAAGGCTCCGCATCCTCCATTCACTAGTGTATGCAGGAGAGCAGATAGCAGCTGCAGGACTACAAGGCTCAGCATCCTCCATTCACTAGCGTATGCAGGAGAGCAGACAGCAGGTGCAGGACTACAAGGCTCAGCATCCTCCATTCACTAGTGTATGCAGGAGAGCAGACAGCAGCTGCAGAACTACAAGTCTCAGCATCCTCCATTCACTAGTGTATGCAGGAGAGCAGACAGCAGCTGCAGAACTACAAGTCTCAGCATCCTCCATTCACTAGTGTATGCAGGAGAGCAGACAGCAGCTGCAGAACTACAAGGCTCAGCATCCTCCATTCACTAGTGTATGCAGGAGAGCAGACAGCAGCTGCAGAACTACAAGGCTCAGCATCCTCCATTCACTAGTGTATGCAGGAGAGCAGACAGCAGCTGCAGAACTACAAGGCTCAGCATACTCCATCCCGGACTGTATGCAGTTTTTTTGCCAAAAAAGAGGAAAAAAAAATGACGTGGGCTTCGCCATATTTTGTATGCTAGCCGGGTACAGCAGGCAGGTACGGGCTGCCCCCAACCCCCAGCTGCCTATTTCTACCCGGCTGGGAACCAAAAATATAGAGAAGCCCTTTTTTTTTTTAATTATTTCATGAATTTCATGAAATAATTTAAAAAAAAAATGACGTGAGCTTCGCCTAATTTTGGTGTCCAGCCGGGTACAACTAGGCAGCTGGGGATTGGAATCCACAGTGAAGGGTGCCCAAGCTTTCTGGGCACCCCCACTGCGAATTGCAGTCCGCAGCCACCCCAGAAAATGGCGCTTTCATAGAAGCGCCATCTTCTGGCGCTGTATCCAACTCTTCCAGCTGCCCTGAAGCCGGGTGGCTAGCCGGGTAATAATGGAGTTAGGGCTAGCTGTATATTATCAGCTAGCCCTAAGCCCGAAATTCATGGTGTCACGACAATATTAGACATGGCCACCATGAATTTCTAGTAATGATAAAAAAAAAACACAACACACAGAAAAATATTTTTATTAGAAATAAAACACAACACAATTAGTGACTCCATCTTTATTGAAATAAAGAACCCCCCTCTGCAGTAATCCTGGGTTAGGGTCCCGCGCTGTCCAATCCGGATCCCAATATCATCTGATCGGTTTGCTGGAAGGCATACCGATCAGATGATGTGTCAGGATCAAGTGCCTGAATCCCATCACACATCAGCTGATTGTATAAAAGCCGATTATACAATCAGCTGATGCATCAGTAGAAAAAAAAAAGAAATAAAAATACATACTCACTTATGTGCTGTGGTGATTACCGGCAGCTCCTGGAGCGATCGATTGGACAGGAGTATGATCCTCGCCCATCGCTGCAGCAGCTGCCGGTAATCAGCTGATGAAGTCCCCTGACAGCAGGATCAGCTGATAGCCGGCCGAAAAAGCCGGCGAGACTACGATCAGCTGATGCGTCAGGTGACTGCATCAGGTGATCCACGGCCAGGTCCTGCAAGCTTTGTGCGTGCCCCGGGGAGACTGCACACAGCCAGAGCGGCGGGACCGGGACAGGGGCTGGAAGCAAGCATGGACCCTGCAGACAGGTGAGTATGACATACACACTCACTCCGCGTCCGGTCACCTGTGCTGCTGGTGGGAGTATATGATCACACTGCCGACACCGCCCGCTCTCCTGACAGCTGAGCACAGCGGGCAGGTGGACAGTGTGATCACATACTTGCGTGACAGGGGGGATTTCAGTTGGAGAAACCCCCCCTGTACTCCACACTGGCGCCCCGTACCTCCCACAGCTGAATGCTGGTAGCGCGTGCTCTGCCTTCACCGCTCCACACACTGGCGTCCTCCGGATCCTCCCCTCGATGCTGGGCTGTGATGTCAGGTAGTCACCGCCCACAGCCCAGTCAATCACTGTGAGTGGCGCCGGCATCCTGTGACGTACCCGTCCAGTTTGAGAGCCCGGAAATGCCGGGACGTCAGAGGATGCCGGCGGCCACAGCTCCAGGGGGTCATGTGACAGGCACTGAGCGTGCAGGATAGCGCCGCTCAGTGCCAGAAATGGAAACAGAAGCCAATGCAGAAGATGCATATAATGGGAAGTGAGAATCATTGGGGAAAAAAAAAATGGGTGAACCACCCCTTTAATGACAGTTCGCCAAAGGCAATTAGATCCCCAAACTAAAGACTAATCTATTAATATATAACTTTTAATCAACTTATTAAGATAAGGGGACAAACACAATTAAAAACGCAGAGCGCAGTGATCGGTCTTATGTCACATAAGCCATTATTTTAGCCACAGGGAATTCCCTATTTAGACTCACTGTTCCTATGTCTCTGGCTAGCTAATGTGTTGTTTCTATAGTAGATGATCACTGCGATCGCTATTTTAAAAAGACATTCAGTAGCCTCCCCAACATGTTTCACCACACTGGCGTCATCAGGGGGCTGAGGCCAATGCTGAATTACTATGCCTGCACGGACCTTTTAAAGGCTTAGATATGACCTCATATTCTGCTTTGCCAATGAGATTCCTCAATACATGCTCCATTACAAGCTATATAACCAATCATTACTAGAGGAGTATATTGCATACATTTCCTCCTAAATCGCTATTCGTTCTTATGTCCGTCTCTCCTATACTCTATCTTATTGGCTGGACTTACCATCTTCATGTTTACCTCTCAAAAGTAAATCTCCAATCAGGATCTATTCAGTCCAGCCAGTGAAATTCTTTTTCTCATCATAATATTATCTCTATCATGGTCAAATTCCTCTATGTCATTCCGTTTTTACATCAGGTTACACTCACTGCGCTGATGACATAGAGGAATTTGACCCGGATAGAGATAATGTTATGATGAGAGAAAGAATTTCACTGGCTGCACTGAATAGATCCTGATTGGAGATTAACTTTTGAGAGGGAAACGTGAAGATAGCAAGTCCAGCCAATAAGATAGAGGAGTATAGGAGAGACGGACATAAGAACAAATAGCAATATAGGAGGAAATGTATACTCCTCTAGTAATGATTGGTTATATAGCTTGTAATGTAGCATGTATTGAGGAATCTCATTGGCAAAGCAGAGTATGAGGTCATATCTAAGCCTTTAAAAGGTCCATGAAGGAATAGTAATTCAGCATTCGCCTCAGCCCCCTGATGATGCCAGTGTGGTGAAACATGTTGGGGAGGCTACTGAATGTCTTTTTAAAATGACGATCACAGTGATTATCTACTATAGAAACAACACATTAGCTAGCCAGAGACATAGGAACAGTGAGGCTAAATAGGGAATTCCCTGTGGCTAAAATAATGGCTTATGTGAAGGGATGGGCGTACTCCCCGATGTTCAGTGTTCGGGAGACTCGCTCGAACGTTTTGTAAAGTTCTAGTTCGGGTTCTGATATAACGCGAACTTGTGTCCGAACACCGAACTTGGACTTTACAGTTATGTGATGGGGCGGGGGGCTGTAAAATAAAGAATACAGTTAATAATAAACATTGCCATTATACTTACAAGTCCCGCGGTGCGTCCTGCAGACTGTCTTCTGCCTCTTCTCCTTCCGATCATCGCTGTGCCCTCCCGGTAACCAGCACTGATCATAGGACCTTCCGTGATGTCATAGCATGTGACCAGTCACGTGTGTATTAGCTCATTGGTTACAGACTGGTCACATGGCTATGACCTCATGCTAGGTCCTGTCAGTGCACCTCGCCGGTATGCGGTGCTCATCCGAGCATCTCCGTAGTCAGTATGTTCTGATACATGATCGGCTCCCCGTCCCTGCATGTCGGCGCTCTTTACAAAGTCACCCCACATGCAGGGACTGGCTGCCACAGCCGGTGAATAGCGGCGCCGAGAATCAGGTGATCAGAGATCACCGTTGCTATAGTAAACCACCTGTCAGGTTTCTATTGCAACGGTGGCAGCGGTGACGTCACCGCTTACAACCCGCAGCCTCTGCTCACTCACTGAGTGATTAGACTGCACGGGAGCAACAGCGTTCTTCCTCCCATGCAGTGCTGTCTGATGTAGCAGAACTGCATGGGTTGAAGGAGAAGGAAGACCGAAGACCAGGATCATGGAGGGGTAAGAGGGAGTAATAAACATGGAGTCTCTAAGTGTGTCTGTGTATTTATTTCTAATAAAGTATTTTTTTTCTGTGTGGTGTCTTTTTTTTAACCCTTTATTGGAGATTCTTAATGGCCGGGTAAAATTTGCCTGACATTAAGAATCTCTGGCTTAATACTAGCTAGTAAAACAAAGCTAGTATTAACCCCTTATTACCCAGCATGCCACCCGTCATGAGGGCCACTGGAAGAGTTGGATACAATGCCAGAAGATTGCGCTTCTATGAAAGCGCCATTTTCTGGGGTGGCTGCAGCCTGCAATTTGCAGCGGGGGGGGGGGGCCAGAAATCTTGGGCCAACTTTTGCTGCGGATTCCAATCGCCAGCTGCCTAGTTGTACCTGGCTGGACACAAAAATGGGGCGAAGCCCATGTCGTTTTTTTTTTTTTAATTATTTCATGAAATAATTAAAAAAAGGTCTTCTCTATATTTTTAGTTCCCAGCCAGATACAAATAGGCAGCAGGGGGTTGAGGGGAGTCTGTGCCTGCCTGCTGTACCTGGCTAGCATACAAAAATATGGCGAAGCCCACGTCATTTTTTTTTTAGTTTTTTGGCAAAAAGCTTAAAAAATGCTTCCCTGGATTCTCCATTGCCAGTGAAGGTAACACCAAGCAGTTTGGGTTAGCAGCCAGTAACTGCTTGGATTACCCTTAGCTAGCAATACAAAAAATGCAGCGTGAGCCCACGCATTTTTTTTTATTTATTTAAATAAATTTAAAAAATGGCTTTCCCTGTATTTTGATTGCCTGACATTACAGTACTGTAAAAATAAATAAATCATTAAAAAAAATGACGTAGCACGCTGCAGTATGTTTGATTCTCAGTGCAGATAAAGCAGACGGCTAGGGGCTGCCACCCCCATCTGCCTGGCGTTACCTTGGCTGGCAATCAAAATACAGGGAGGCCCATTAATTTTTTTTTATGTAAAAAAATAATTAAAAAAAAAACCCAAAAAGCGCGTGGGCTCCCGCTGTATTTTGATCGCCAGTCAGGTAAAGCCAGGCAGCTGGGGCCTGGGATTCTCTGCAGCCCGCAGCTGTCCCTGGAAATGGCGCATTGTTTCTTAGCGCCATTTCCAGATGCTTTACCCGGCTCGTCCAGCGGCCGTGATGGCGGTGGCCCGCTGGGTAGTAAAGGGGTTAATACCATCTTTGTATTCTCAGATGGTACTAAGCCCGAAATTCATGGTGTCACGCCAAAATAGACATGCCCACCATGAATTTTGTAAGAAACAATAAAAAAGACACAACACAGAGAAAAAAATGTATTACAAATAAAACAAAAAGCATTTAGAGACTCCACCTTTATTATAAAAAAATCCTTAGTCTGACGTAATCCACAGGGACAGCCATGTCAGCTTCATCACTGTGCACAGACAGTCTATACACAGTGAGAAGCAAAGAACAATGTCAACTCTGCTTCATTAATGTGCACAGACCGTCTATACACAGTAAGAAGCAAAGAGCAAAGTTAACTCTGCTTCATCACTGTGTGTAGACAGTCTATGCACAGTGAGAAGCACAGAGAGCCATATCAGGTCTGCTATATCGCTATGCACAGAGCGATGCAGCAGGCTGACAGTGACTGGATGATTGCACTTGCGTCTCGCAGTGCATCACCCCACTCTCCTGACAGCAGAGCCTCAGCTGTGGAAATACATGCAGCTGACCCACTGCCGTCGGGAGATTGTGCGCCGTGATGCGATGACACTCGCATCACAGGGCGCCAGGACCTGTGATGACTTCATACTCACGTGACCAGTCTGTAGCCAATGAGGTAATACAACATTCACACATGACTCGTCACATGGGTATGACGTCACAGTCACGGCAGGTACTTTTAGCCATAGGTGCTTACCGGGGGGAACAGCAATGATCGGGCGGACACGTTAGCAGAAGCACTGGGAAGCAGAGTCTTCAGGACGTTGCAGGACCTGTAAGTATAATCAGAATGTTTTTTTAATAGCATGCTTTTTTTTTTTAACAGCTCCTGGACCCGAACGGTTACATGAACTGTAACATGAACGTCCCAGAAAGCTCGTGTTTTTGCTCGTGTGCACGAACACCATGTGTTCGGTACAGACACCGAACTTTACAGTTCGGGTTCGCCCATCCCTACATATGTGACATAAGTCAGATCACTGTGCTCTGCGTCTTTAATTGTGTTTGTCCCCTTATCTTAATAAGATGATTAAAAGTTATATATTAATAATTAGTCTTTAGTTTCGGGATCTAATTGCCTTTGGCAAATTGTAATTTAATGCTAATTAACCCCTATGCTGACTGATAGAACAAGCTTTCGGTAGTAAGTTCCTGGGTAGTAGGCCTATAAGAGAGCTGTCTCTGGGTAGTACAGCTATAAGACATCTGTTCCAGGGTAGGAGAGCTATAAGAGATAGGTCTCTAGGTAGTAGAGCTATAAGAGAGCTTTCCCTGAGTAGTAGGGCTAAAAGTGCTTTTCTTAGGTAGTAGCGCTAAGAAAGCTGTCATTGGGTTGAAGGGCTAAGGGCGCTGTCCTTGGGTTGTAGGGCTGTACCACAGTTGTCCCTGGGTACTAGGGCTGTAACAGAGCTGTCCGTGGGTTGTATGGGTATACGACAGCTGAGCTGTCCCTGGTTAGTAGGATTATAAGAGAGCTGTCCCTGGATACTAGGGCTACCCAAGAGATGTCCCTGAGTAGTAGGGCTATAAGACAGCTGTCCTTGGGTAGTAGGGTTTTTAAAGAGTTGTACCTGGTTAGCAGTGCTAGAAGAGAGTTGTCCCCGGGAAGTAGGGCTATAACAGACCTGTCCCCGGGAAGTAGGGCTATAACAGAGCTGTCCCTGGGTAATAGGGCTATGAGAGAGCTGTCAGAGGGTAGTGGGCTATATGAGAGAGATCCTTGGGTAGTAGGCCTATAAGAGAGCTTTCCCTGAGTAATAGAGCTAAAAGTGCTTTTCTTAGGTAGTAGAATTAAAAGAGCTGTCATTGGATATTAGGGCTAAGAGAGCTGTGCTTGAATAGTAGGGCTTAGAGTGCTGTCCCTGCTTAGTAGGGTTAATGGCACTGTTTCTGGGTTGTAGGGCTAAGGGCACTGTCTCGGACCTCAGAGTCCAAGATAGACTTCTCCCTATGCTAAGTATTGGTTACATCTTCTCTAAATCAAAGATGGAACCTGCTTCCTTTTGCCAGACCCTATGCTAAGTACTGGCTACTGCCACACTGATTTAAAGGTTCAAAGATGGAACCTGCTCCCTGTACTTCTAACACTCCCTTTGTTAAGTGCCTGCTGACTGACTCCACTGGATTTCAAAAATGGCATTTGCTTCCTGTGTTGGCTCTGCCTCCTCTACTAAGACTGGCTGCTTCTTCTCAGAGTCTATAATGGCACCAGCTCCCTTTTCCAGCTAAGCGCTGGCTGTGTCTACGTAAAACCCAGCTAGTACGTAGTAGAGGGGGTGGCGACAAGGACAGGGGACGACTTCCATTTTGGATTTTGAATTTCGGCTCATACAGCCACATTGTTCTTTTACCCCTTCATTCCCCTAGCCTGTTTTCACCGTCATGACCAGGCCAATTTTTTCAATTCTCACCAGTATCTCTTTATGAGGTAATAACTCTTGAACGCTTCAACATATCCAAGTGATTCTGAAGCTGCTTTTTCATGACATATTGTATTTTTGTTAGTGGTAAATGTAGGATGATATTTTTTGCATTTATTTGTGAAAGTATTAAAAATCTGGCGAAATCTGGAAAATTTCCCAATTTTTAAAATTTTACTTTTTATTCCCTTAAATCAGTGAGGTATGTCTCACAAAATAGATAAATAACATTTCCCACATGAAGCATTTTTTTTTTTTTGGAAGTTAGAAGGGTTCAACGTTTATCAGCAATTTCTCATTTTTTTAATCAAAATTTACAAAACAATTTTTTAGGGACCACGTCACATTTCAAGCGACTTTGAGGGGCCTATATGAGAGAAAATACCGAAAAGTGTCATCATTCTAAAAACTGCACCCCTCAAGCTACTGAAAACCACATCCAAGTTTATTAACCAATTAGGTAATTCACAGGAACTAAAGCAATGTGAAAGGAAAAAAATTAAATTTGACGTTTTTCCACAAAATTGTTACTTTAGCGCCAAATTTTGCAGTTTCTCAGGAGTAGCAAGAGAAAATTCTTGTACAGTTTGTTGTGCAACTTTTCCTGAGTACATTGATACCCCATATGTGATGGAAATCTATTGTTTGGGCACATCGCAGGGCTCGGAAGCGAAGCAGCACCATTTGAATTTTAGTGCGCAGAATTGTCTGGAATAGATAGTGGATGCCATGTCTCGTTTTAAGAGCCCCTGATGTGCCTAAACAGTGCAAACACCTCACAAGAGATCTCATTTCAGAAACTAGACCCCTCAAGGAATTTATCAAGGTGTTTGGTGAGCATCTTGAACCCCCAGGTGCTTTACAGAATTTTATAACATTGAGCCATGAAAATGAAAAAATACATTTTAACCACAAAAGTGTTCATTTAACACCAAATGTTTAATTTTCACAATGGTTGCAGAAGGTAACGGACCATACAATTTGTTAAACAATTTCTCCTGAGTTCGCCAATTTTGAGGGAAAATATGACGTGAGGAAGGGAAGGAGTGCCACATTGGAGTTCAGATTTTGCGGGAATGGTTTATGGGTACCATATCAAATTGGCAGAGTCCCTTAGGTGCTAAAACAGCACAAATCGCCAAAAAGTTACCCCATTTTGTAAACTGCACTTCTCAATGAATTCATCTAAGGGTGCAGTGGGCATATTTTGTGTGTCACAAAATGTTATACCATTTGGTGGTAAAGAAAAAATAATTACATTTTTACCACGAAAATGTTGTTTAACTCCAGATTTCCAATTTTAACAAGGGGAATAGGTAATGAAGGCTTCATAATGTGTAACACAATGTGTCCAGAACGTGGCAATACCCCACATGTGACTGTATAGTACTGTTTGCCAACACAGTAGGGCTTGGGAGGGAAGGAGCGCTATTTGACTTTAGGAGCACAGATTTTCCTAGAATAATTTGCTGAGCCATTTGCATTTTGCCATTTGCAATTTTGGAAATTACACCCCTCTAGTTCATCTATGGGTGTAGTGATGATTTAGCCTCTTGAAAACACCCATGGAGTCAAATACAGTGAATGTTGCAGAATTAAAAATTGCAACTAAGCCCTAGTAATAGACAGTGCCTGTACATTCTGCACAGCTTGTGCTTCTGGAGACACACAAGCCTCATAAATTGTGTGTAGCCTTTCCTCACTGCAACAAACATGTACATTAACTGTGACACATTGTGGTGCTCTAAATGGAAGGGGCATTTGAATTTGGGAGTGTAGATTTTGATGGTTTTCTTTTTTTGGGGGGGAGCCATAGCGGTTTTCCAGAGACTTTGTGCTACCAGTAACATGGAAACCCCCTATATTTCCGTTAACAGATGACGGAAATTAGTGGGACTTGTTTTTATAAGTGTTGAGTTGAATGCTATTTGGTCGCAATTATCGGAATAGAACATTTTGGATCAGTTCACATTCATGCTATGCTCTATGCGGAGTACTTTCATTAGGGTTTCAATGTAGAGCTCCGAAATATTTGATTCAGGTGAAACCCCCGACCAGGGCTGCGGAGTCGTGGAGTTGGAGTCGGAGCTCATTTTGGTGGAGTCTGAGTCGGTATGAAATGCACCAACTCCGACTCCTAAAATATATAATAAATTGGGGACAGTAGTGCAATGCAGAGTGTGATGAAATTTTTTTCATAGGAATTTGGGAAAGTTATGAAATGTCCTATAAATGGCTGTTCTATTCCTGATCTAAGGCTGCATTCACACAGCGTTTTTGCTGCGTTTTTTGGGGATACGTTTTTCAGCTGCAAAAGCAGATCAGCTTTTTAAAAAACGCATCACCTGAAAGTTTTTTGAGCTCATAAATAATGCTTTCAATAGCATTAGCAGATTAGAAAAACACCACACAAACTGACATGCTCATTCTTTGTGAGGAACCTCACAAAACGCTGTGTCTGAATGTCCTATCTTGAAACCCATTGCCTTGGCTGGGATGCCCAGAGTCACTGCATTTCACTGAATTATTTTGCCATCAATGTTCGATATGTTTGTGACAAGAAAGAAATTGTTAGTAAGACACTGGAAGTAAAAGTTACTAAAGCTTATCACACCAGCCAGTTTCTCCAGGCCTTAGTGGAAAAAGTTCTGCAAGATTAGGAACGCAAAAAAGAACAGGTTCTTGCCATTGTAACAGACAATGCTTCAAACATAAGTACAATTACACTGATGAATGAGAGTAATGAACAACAGCTAGAAGAAAATTTAGGATTTAGTATGTGTGAGATGGAAGGCCACAGTGCTGCTCATGTAACTGAGGAACAAACATATTACAACAGAAGAACAGCAAAATGATACTTTAGGATTAGATGATCTTGTTGAATCTGCTTCAAAACACTTTCATATTCATCACATGCGCTATGTTGTGCACACGCTGCAGCTGGCAATAAGAGATAGTCTGCAAGAGGGGCCCCGGTTTCACACATCCGTCTTTTCGCCAGTTTGGTACATGCGGCACACTCTAGTTCAGTGTATACAGTACAGTGGCAGCGCGACAAACGACGGTCACATGCTTTCAGTTGTGGCACTGCCAATGTACTGTATCGTACTGTACTGGCGTGCTCCACATCCGCCAAACCGGCGAAAAGCTGGATGTGTGAAACTGGGTGGACATGCTGGAAATCTGATTGGAAAAGTGAGGAAGTTGGGTATTGCTGCCAGAACCCCTAAAATTAATTCCATCTTGAAGAGACATGCTGGGAAAGGGGCAATTGTTGATAAAGCCACTCGGTGAGGCAGCACTTATTTAATGACTAAGCGATTGCTTGAACTAAAATCGTTTCTTATGGACATGGTGAACCCTCAAGTACCCTTAAATAAGGTCAATGGACACAGGTGGCTGAATTGAAGGAATTGCTTAATCACCCATTTACCGTGACTAAAAAATTACAAGCTGAGGATTTAACTCCTGGCATTTTCATAAGGGAGTGGAAGAACTTGCTATTTTGCCTGTCCCAAAGAGTAGGTTTAATCGCAGATGGCATTTCTGCTTCAATGAAACAGAGAGAAACACAGCTATTGGAAAATAAAATTCTTCTGGCAGCTGTTTATGTGGACCCAAGTCATCATATACTGCTTGATGATCAACAGCTTACTAAAGGAAAAGAAGCTTTGAGTGAGGTAGCAGTTAGGATGAGTGGCTACAGGACTGCCAGGCACAAGAGGACTTGGGTCCTGACAATGCTACTGCTGTCATATCTTCATCCTCATCAGATTAGGAGTTTAACTTTGACAAGTATTTGGATGACATGGAGCAGGCAAAGTGTTGCCGCAAGGAAAAAGATTTCACTCCATCTCCTATAGCAGCAGATTGACCACATTTCACTTGCTCTCAAAGAAATAGAAAAATTCAACCGTTCATGAAAACTGACTGTGCATGAGGCAATTCCTCTATACCCAGAAATTGTTAGAAATGTTGCCCATGTGGTTACGGCTTTGCCTCCAACCCAAGTTACTGTACAGAGGTTGTTCTCTAGTCTTAAAATTAAACAGTTTTCAACAAAAACATACTAAATAATAACATCAGACATTTAATCATTTTTATGATCCAATAATCAAGATATTTAGATAGAACATAAAATATATTTATTGGAATACAACTTTAGAACACAAACAAAATGTAATAAATTGTAAATATGTAATACAATATGTAATTATTTTACATGCACACACAAGATATATATGTAATCTACTGTATATTACATATTGTATAACATATTTACAATTTATTACAGTTTGTGTTGTAAAGTTGTATTACAATAAATATATTTTATGTTCTATCTAAATATCTTGATTATTGTATATAAAAATGATTAAATGTCTGATGTTCACATTGTACTACAATACATTTTTCACTTAACTTTAAGCAATATATGTGGGAGTAAGTCGTGTAGTCGGAGTCGGTGCAAGGGAAATTGAGGAGTCGGAGTCGAAGGTTTGGCTTACCGACTCCACAGCCCTGCCCTCGACAGATCCATTCACTACAATGAGACAGTAGAGTTACTCTAAACTCAGTTTGGCCTCTGTTCAGCGGTGTCCTTCTTTTCAAAAGATGCACAAAACTGTTGTTGACCATACTTTTGTGCATGCTTAAAAAGATATGTAAAAAGATGGACACTGCCAGACCGCAGGACAAACAGGAGGTAAAAAAAGTGACTCCCTCTGCCTCATTACAGTGAATTTTCCTTTAAGAATTTTGTTCGAATCACGTTTTTCAGAGATTAACACGTAATCCCCGGTGTAAGTGCTCAGCTTAAAGTGCAGGATAACTGTGAGCTGCGCCTTACAAATTAATAGTAGTTAGAATTGGCTTTATTACTATTTTTACACCATTCACCTTGCAATATAAGGGATTGGGTGACTTTATTCCTTAGGTAAGCACGATTACAGTGATCCCGGATTCATGTTGTTTTTTAGGTTTGGCTAGTACGATATCTCACTAAAATAACAACACACTTTTTTACAAAATATAGGGGTTTTACATCACTGTATTTTGAAGGCTATAGTTTACTTAATTTTCTGCTGACAGTCATGTTAGAGCTTATTTTTTGCGGCATGAGTTGGAGTTTTTATTGGTACCATTTTGGGCGACAATATTTTTTTTATCACTTTCTATTCTGCTTTTTGTGAGGCAGAATTAAGAAGAAACAGCAACTCAGGAATTGTTTGTTTTTTTTCCACGTTCATTGTGTTGTAAAAGTGATAAGAAGATGTATTCTTCAGGTCAGTACAATTACAGGGATATTACATACTGTATATATTGTTGTTTTCATGTTTTGCCGCTTTTACACCATAAAAACTATTTTATAGAAAATAATAGCTTTTGCATTGCTGTATTCTGAGAGCTATAGCTTTTTTATTTCTTGGTGACATATATGTATGGCAGCCTGGTTTTTTTTGCAGGACAAGATGATGTTTTCACTGATAGCATTTTTATTTACGTGTGCTTTTTTTATCACATTTTATTCCACTTTTTTGTCAGCTGTGTGGTAAAAATACATTGTTTTTGCTACATTTTTTTTTAAGGTGTTCACTGAATGGGATAACTAGTGTTAGATTTTTATAGACCGGATTGTTCCAGACGCAGTGATACAAAACGTGTAATTTTTTTTTTACATAAATATACATATTTATTGGTATAATTTTTTTTTATTTGTTTGATAATTTTCTGTTTTGTTTTATTTTAAATATTTTTTCATTTTTTTTATTTTCTTTTTTACTTATATGGGACACTAACTTTTATTGTTCTGATATCAATACATTATATCTGTCAGTGCTACACTGACAGATGCCTCTGAGATCATACTCCTGGTTTGATCTCAGAGGCTTTTCGTAGCTTGGTGACAGTGCACTATGCATGGCCATGTCTGTTAAAACAGAGGCAACAAACCTTTTTTGTGACTAGGACCATTTGTTAATTACTACCATCATTTGGGGGCCTCAAAAAATTATCAGCTTGAAATTAACCCTTCTATATTTGGTCAATCAATCAATTAACTCTCCCCTACAGTGGTGGCTCGAGCTGTTTTTCTTTGGTGCACCTGTGATATTAAGTGATATTGATCATGTTGCTTCTCACAACAGCTTTTCCAGGTTTGTGTCAGCCTGAAGTGCAGTCAACTCTTTGTGATAATAAGTTTTGCAAAGCATATACATCACATAGGAGACGCTGGGACTACTGTATATACATCACAAAGGAGACACTGAGACTGCGGTATATGCATCACATAGGAGACACTGAGAATTCTATACATACAGTACATCACATAGGAGACACTGAGACTACCTTACATACATCACAGGAGACACTGGGAGCATATACATCACAGGAGACGCTAAGGGCATATATGTCACAAGAGACATGGGAGCTACAGTATATACATCACAAGAGACATGGGGGCTACAGTATATACATCACAGGAGGGGGTGGGAGAAATACATCACAGGTCAGGCTTGGCGCAAAGACCTCACTGTGGGGAATACACATTACAGGAGGGGGCATTAGCGCCTTATTACCCCGATTGCCCCCGCACCAGAGAAATCAAGATCAGCCAGATAATGTTCGGGGATTGTCACATCTACCAGATGCAACAATTCTGGGCGGCTCCAGGCTGCTATTTTTAGGCTGAGGGCGGCAATAAGCATCGGTCTCCCCAGCCTGAAAATACCAGGTTCCAGCTTTATCATGGCTGGGTTTCAAAATTGTGGGGGGTTGGGTGTCTGATGCTGTACTGGTGTGAGATTTCTGGGATAAATCATGCTGATAGGTTATCTTTAATCTGATCACTGAGAAGACAGTCTTGGTCATAGCAACAAGTGCCACTGATAAACCCTAAACCTGTCTTATTCCCTAGTTCACATGTAATAATATATCCTTGTTTCACACTTCAGATATAAACACTGATAATCCCAATTGCATCTCTTTCTCCTTTTTTTGCTAAATTCTTCATAGCCTTTACAATGTGAGAGTTGAAAATCTTGTTTCTTCTACATAGTGATTACAGACAGAAAACGATGAACCTTCCTGATCTTTCTTCTCCCTAGCTTAGAACAGCCATATGTTTCCTGGATAGGTCACTGATCAGCTCTCCAATGTACTTCCCATGTCTGCTCAGGAAGACCTATTGGCAGCTGGGAAATGGATGTAGCTTTCAACTTGCAGATTTCAAGGTCACTGTAGGAGGCCAATGTTAAAAGGCCTAGCAAGTTCTGACCATCTATGAAGAGAGGCAGTATGAATTCAAGAAACAATGTTATGTCACGTCTACAGAGTGATCTGAGCTTAATGGTATAAATAATTTCTGGGTGATTGACTTGTAATGGCATCAGACAAGTGTCTCTTGCGCATTTAGTTACGTATATTTTATCACATTTTTAGCAGTTTTGTTTTTAAGCTGGACAATTTCTTCAATATACATAATTAAAATTAATCATAGGGTAATAAAAATACAGACATTATTATTATTATACAGGGTGATACCTTCAAGAACCTCTCTACATTATTTGAATCATATGCTCCAATCTGTACTTTAAGGCTATGTTCACACACTGCATTTTTACCTCCGTTTTTACCTGTGTTTTTGCTGCAGAAATTTCTTGAGAAAATGGTTGTACCTTTCTGCAGACATTTCTCAGCAAAATATATGGCAAAAAAAATTAGCTGTGTGCACATGACGTTTTTTTCTTAAGAAAATTCTTTCAGTAGATTTTCTTGAGAAAAAGAATGTGCATGTCACTTCTTTTCTGCAGCTAACTGCGTTATTCACTCCATTGACTGTAATGTAATCATGAAATCATGCAGGGAATAACGCAGGTAGCAAATTCTGTGCGTTTCATTGCGTTTTCCTGCGTTATTCCTACGTTATTTCACATTTTTCGGGACATAATGTTCATCAATGCCCTGCGTTTTGCAGGGAAGTGATGTCATTATGACAGGAAGAGGAAGCTAAGCAAAGAGTAAACACACACACAGATCACACTCAATCCCTGGAAACCGCATGGAAGCACTTCCGTGTGACCTCCATCGGGTGCCCATGCAGTCTGTGTCCCGCTCTCTGCCAGCCCCGCGGCTACCCGCACTGCAGTGCGGGCAGCTGCGTAGATAACGAGCGCTGCTGTCAGGAGGTTAGATGAGATCATTACCTGCTGTGACGATCTCATGCACTCCTGACGTCAGCGCTGTCACTGCCTTCCATTGGCCGCTGCGTTCTCACGTCACGTCTCGCGGGCGGCCCGAGACTGTCACTAGCGGTGACGTCATGGGCTCCCGCGATTCTTCACTGTGAACGCGGCGGGCAATGGAAGTCAGTGACAGCGCTGACATCAAGAGTCCAAGAGATCGTCACAGCAGGTAATGATCTCATCTAACCTCCTGACAGCAGCGCTTGTCATCCCCTGCAGTGACCTGGGCTGACCTATTGATGTTAGCTCAGGTCACTGCACTACTCTCCCAGCCAATGGGGAATGTTCTGTTCTTCATTGACTGGGACAGTGACTATGGTATTGATCATCGTGGGACCCCCTTATTGGATTACGCCGGACCCGGATTTGATTGTTCTTTTCAATAAAATGGTGAAAGAGGGAATGTTTTGGGGAGTGTTTTTTCAAATAAAACTTTTTTTGTTGTCTATTTTTTTTTTTAATACTGACTGGGTTGGTGATGTCAGGTATCTGATAGACGCGTAACATCACTTACCCCAGGGCTTGATGCCAGGTGACATTACACATCTGGTATCAACCCCATATATTACCCCATTTACCACCACACCAGGGCAATGGGATGAGTTGGAGCAAAGTGCCAGGATTGGCACGTCTAATGGATACGCCACTTCTGTAGCCTGCTATTTTTAGTCTGGGGAGTGTCCAATAACGGTGGACCTCCCTAGTCTGAGAATACCAGACCACAGCTGTCCGCTTTACCTTGGCTGGTGATCCAATTTGGGGGGGACCCCACGTTTTTTGTTTTAATTTATTTAATGTAAAATAACAGCGTGGGGTGCCCTCTGTTTTAGATTACCAGCCAAGGTAAACCTGCCAGCTGTGGTCTGCAGGCTACAGCCGTCTGCTTTACCCTAGCTGGCAACAAAAGATATGGGGGACTCCACGTCTTTTTTTTTTTTTTTTATATATATATATATTTTTTTTAATTCATCTATCCATCTTTCTATCTATCTATCTATCTATGTATCTATCCATTATCTGTCTATCTAATTATCTATCTATCAATTACCTATCTATTATCTATATTATTTATTGCTGTTAAAGCATTAAAAAACGCAGGGACCAACCTGCAAAAAACACACCAAAAACGCACCAAAACGCGGTAAAAAACGCATGCGTTTTTCGGTGCGTTATTGGTGCGTTTTTTTATCGCAGGTGCGCAAATCCTTCACTCTCAAGAAATGTCTTCCTTTTTCTAGTGCGCACATAGCCTAAAGGGGTTAACTTGTCTTTTAAATGACTAATCTTTGGGACAGGCCATCAGTGTAAGATCAGTGGCAGTCCAATCAGGAACCCGAAAGGGCACGTTACACGCTACGATTTATCAAGCAATATGTCGTCGGGGTCACGTCGTTAGTGACGCACATCCGGCCTCGTTTGACATATTGTAGCGTGTAACACAAATGAGCGACTGTGAACGAGCAAAAATACTCACCTTATCGTTGCTCGTTGACACGTCGCTCATTTTCAAAAAATCGAACGTCCTTCTGTGCTCCGGTTGTTCATCGTTCCCGAGGCAGCACACATCGCTCTGTGTGACACCCCGGGAATGATGAACTACAGCTTACCTGCGGCCGCCGGCAATGCGGAAGGAAGGAGGTGGGCGGGAAGGTAAGTACGTGTGACGGGGGGTTTACGACTTTGTGCACCACGGGCAACAAATTGCCCTTGCCGCATAAACGATGGGGGCGGGTGAAATTGAAGCGTGTAAAGCAGCCTTTAAGCTATGTGCGCGCAGTGTGTTTTTTGTGGCGTTTTTGCGCGTTTTTCGGGTGCGTTTTTGTTCGTTTTTGGGCTCAAAACTGCATAACTTTGCTTCCCCAGCAAAGTCTGAGTTTTCATTTTTGCTGTTCGCACACAACTTTTTTTTTAAGCTGCGTTTTTGAGCTTAAAAACAATAGACATGTCAATTCTGTCCTGCGTTTTTTTTTTCCGTTTTCCCCCTATGCAATGCATTGGAAAAACGCATAGATCATGCGTTTTTACCGGTGCGTTTTTTTCACGGTTTTGTTGCGGGTGTGTTTTTATGCGTTTTTGTGCATTTTTAGCGGACAAAAACGAATAAAAATGCATCGTCAAAAAAACGCAGCGTGCACACATATCATCTTTTTAAAGCTGTTCTGCATGTGGCATACTTTTATTTAGCACCTATGCAAGATATTGCTCTTCTTCTCAAATGAATAAGGCAACAATGCAAAACCTGGGCAGCACAGTGGCTCGGTTGTTGGCACTGATTCTTTGCAGTCCTAGGTCTCTGGGTTCAAAAGGAGTTTTTAGTGTGGTAGAAAATCCTCACAAATAGAGGAGAAGATTCAAGGACATCCTGTTAGGGAATTCCCTATCCTAGGGTAAGCCATCAGTTTTAAATGGAATCTGTCACCAGGTTTTTGTCATCTAATCTGAATGCAGCATAACATAGTGGCAGATATCCTGATTCCAGGGATGTGTCACTTACTGGGCTGCTTAGTGTAGTTTTGATAAAATCACTGTTTAATCAGCAGTGGATTATCATTAGAGGACTACTTGGCGTGCTGCCAGGCAATCCAGCATATTCATATAATGACCCCACTGCCCCACCACCGTGCGGAGCTGCCGCCCGACCACCGTGCGGAGCCGCCGCCCCACCTACTGTCTCCTCCCCAAAATCCTATAGAATGTAAGCCCGCAAGGGCAGGGCCCTCTTCTCTCTGTACTAGTCTGTCTATTGGAACTTGTATATGTATTCTGTATGTAACCCCTTCTCATGTACAGCACCATGGAATCAATGGTGCTCTATAAATTAATAATAATAATAATACATGAGCTCTGTATAACTGCTAGATCTGCAGCAGAGAAAACATAGATTTTATCAAAATGACTAAAAACAGCTCATTGTGTCACATCGCTGGAATCAGGGTCTCTGTCTCTACATTATGCTGCTCTCAGATGGGGGAACAAAAACCTAGTGACAGATTCCCTTTTACAACAAAGGAGTAAATGGCACTTCCTCTATACTGATAATAGATGTAGGGGTGCACTTCAGGTTCCAAGGCCTTTTGTCAATAGAAGAATACAAGGCACTCCCAAGGTTGGCTGCAACGTGTGATTTATTTAATGTGCATAACAACAAAAGAACGTTTTCGGTCCATAGACCTTCCTCAGTAAGCACATTCGTGAGGAGGAGTTCAGCGTGGGTGATAAGCGCGGTGTCCACCGCCGCATGGAGGCTGCCATCATCATGGCAGCCTCCATGCGGCGGTGGACACCGCGCTTATCACCCACGCTGAACTCCTCCTCACGAATGTGCTTACTGAGGAAGGTCTATGGACCGAAAACGTTCTTTTGTTGTTATGCACATTAAATAAATCACACGTTGCAGCCAACCTTGGGAGTGCCTTGTATTCTTCTAGATTCCCTTTTAAACTGATGGCTTACCCTAGGATAGGCAACAACCTTTAAAGAGAATCCGTGAGCAGGTTTTTCTATGTAATCTAATAGCAGCTTAATTTAGGGGCAGAGAACGTGATTCCAGTGATGTATCACACTTAGGCCCGTTTCACACGTCAGTGAAAAACAGTGACGTTTTTCACTGGCGTGTAAAACACGCACATGCCCCTGCGTGTGCCGTGAATCACGGCACACGTGGGTTGTCTAAGTGCAATCCGGGCTCCGTTATCCGTGGCCCGTGATTGCACTTAGAAATCAACTCACCTGCACCCGCTCCCGCTGTCCATGGTGCTGATCGCTCCCGCGACGCAGCATCCGGCCGGCGGTGACCCCCGCAGCAGCTGCTTCCGGGTCGGCTGTGTCGCGCATAATGAATATGCGCGACAGTAATCAGCCGGCTTAGAAGCAGCAGGGAGAACGGGCTGCAGAGGACATCGCTGGACGCCGGGTGAGTTAAAATGTTTATTATTTTAAATGCACGTTTTTTTCTGGCACGTGTTTCACGGACCACACCACTGTGTGGTCCGTGGAACATCAGTGATGCCAGAAAAAAATGGACATGTCTCCGTGCAGCAATCACGCACACGCGGGTACGCCGCACGGAGACACGTGCAGTGATAAATCACTGACGTGTGAGCAAACCCATTCATTATAATGGGTCTGCGTATGTCAGTGATTCTGGTATGTTTAAAAAAAAGCAAACGTACCAGAATCACTGACGTGTGAAAGGGGCCTAACTGAACTGTTTGGTGCAATTTTGGTAGAATCCATGTTTTGTCTGATGTAGATACCCGCCCACTCTTTGTGTACACTGTGAAATGTTAGCAAGCTACCAATCAGGGGGCTAAAGTAACACAGATAAGCCTGACTGCTCTGCATGGCATGTGACATGTAGTCCTGTAGTGATAATCTCCTGCTGATAAAACACTGATTATATTGAAACTAGAGAACCTGGAGTCAGGCTTTCTTACTCTATATTATGTTGCTCTCAGATTAAATAGCAAAAACCTGCTGATAGATTCCTTTAAATGGTTGAATAACCCATTTAAGATGGCCTCTGGCTTTTCATATTGGATTTGGCATGATGTTGTCTTGATGAGTCAATCATTACATTGGGTATACTATCTCCTATTATGACCATTAACTGTACGAACCACATGTGAGCCCTCGCGGGCAGGGTCCTCTCTCCTCCTATACCAGTCTGTTTTGTACTGTTAATCATTGTTGTACGTATACCCTCTTTCACTTGTAAAGCGCCATGGAATAAATGGCGCTATAATAATAAATAATAATAATATCTCTTCACAAGTAGCAGAACTGAATTCTTTAAAACTTCTTTTGTGCAAAG